>NW_007729844.1:140198-155123 GCF_000696425.1 Galeopterus variegatus
TAGCATACATGTAGGGCTACCAACCATCCCTGTATGCCTAGAACTGAGAGGCTTCTTGGGACACAAAACTTAGTGCTAAAACAAGGACAATCAGGCAAACTGAGATGGTTAGTCACCCTACATAAATGCTCTCTTTTAAAAACAGCTTTATTGATGCATATATTACATACCATAAATTTTACATATGTGTCCTTTTTTTAAAAAAAAAAACTTTAGGGCCGAGCCCGTGGCACACTCGGGAGAGTGTGGCGCTGGGAGCACCTTGGCACTCCCGCCGTGAGTTCAGATCCTGTATAGGGATGACCGGTGCGCTCAAAGCGCCCATTGGCTGAGCGCGGGGCGGCCAGTCTCAAAAAGGACAAAACAAAACAAAAAAAAACTTTATTGAGGTGTAATTTAATGCCACAGAATTTACCCATTTTAAGTGTACTGTTCAGTGATTTTTACTAAGTTTACAGAGTTGTACAACCTGACCACAATTCAGTTTTCGGACATTTAATAAAATCACTTATGCCAAGTTAAAATTAATCTTTGTTCCCATTTCCAGCTATAGGCAGTTACTAGCTACTTTCTGTCTCTATAGATTTTCCTTTTCTGGACACTTTATATGAAAGAATCATACAATATGTCGTCATTTGAGTCTGGCTTTTTTTGCTTGGTATAATGTATTTGAGGTTCATCCATGTTGTAGCATATATTAGCATTTTCTCTCAGCATTCTTAATGCTGAATAGTGTTCCATTATATGCCTTATTTTGTTCATTCATTAAGTAGTTGATGGACTTTTGGGTTGCTTTCAGTTTTTTGGCTATGATGCCTAATGCTTTTGTGGACATTTGCGGCAAGTCTTTTTATGGACATGGATTTTTGTTTTAGGGTAGATAGCTAGGAATGAAATTGCTGGGCTGTATTAAGAAACTGACTAACTTCTCAGTGGCTGTGCCATTTTACATGTCCACCAGCAATGTAAGAGGGTTCTCCATTTCCCTACCCCATCATTTCTTAATGACTTTTTTTTTTTATTATAGAAATTCTAGTAAGGGTGAAGTGGCATCTCATTGTGATTTTGCTGTGCATTTTCCTAAAATGACAGTGATGTTGAGCATCTTTCCATTTGCTTATTCACTATTTCACATACATGCTCTTATACACTTTGCATTTTTCACTTAACATCTCCAGAAATCATTCCATGTAAGTTATATTCCATGGTGTGTAGGTACCATAGTTTATCTGATCAATATTGCTGTACATGGGTGTTTGGGTAGTTTTCAATAGTTTGCAAAGTGCAAATACTGCAATGCTATAATTAATGACTTTACATGTGTATTTTTGTTTTGTTTAGGGTATATCTTTGGAGTAGATTCCTAGAATTGGGATTACTAAGTCAAAGGATATAGGACAGCTGGCTCTTCAAAATTTTTATGGAATTCCATCAATTTGGGTTTGACCGATTGCTGACATTGTTTGATTCAGTTGTGCATTTTGGCAGGGATACCACAGAGGTAATGTTGAGTTCTTAGTGCATCTACATCAGGGTACACCTGATGTCAGTTTGTCCCATTACTGGTGATGTTAACATCAGTAACTTGCTCCACTGCCAAGTACCCCTTTTCTTTCTGTAATTATAAGTAATCTGTGGGGAATTGTTGGGCAGGATCACAGACCCCCAACCCCATCCTGTGCAGGTTGTGAGTCAGGTAACTGGAAAAAGATTCTGGGAACTGTTGGCAAGGTTGACATGCTTTACGTGGACATGAGCTCAGCTGGACAGCAGATCAAAGCCATTGTCTTTTATACTAAGTATGCAATAGTGGCAATTAGCCAAGGAGTACATGGGAGCACATGTGTGGTTACATGACTCTTATATAACTTGTTTACAGTGGACGTGCTGACTCATGTCCAGCTGGATATGAGGTGAAGGAGCCCGACAATACTGTCGTAATAACTTCGTATAGCATACATTATACGAAGTTATACGATATTTTAATCTCCTTTTCTTCTCTGTATGCCAGTGTTAAAACAGATTCTTTAACTCTCCTGTGTTACCTAAATGACAGTCAGTGTTTTCATTTATTCTACTTTTCCTCTTTTCTCTCCCCTCTCTCATTTTTAATTGCACTTTCTACTTTATCAAAACATGGAATATTTATATATTATTCTTCTACCCATGTTCTTATCAATATTTCAGTCTCAGTTCTACAGTTAAAAATATGAAATGCTCACTGTTAGTTCTTTTGCCAGAGTTTTCTTAATTATCTACTAATTATCTATTGATTGGATGAAATTCATCCTCTAGTAGATTTCTTGGGAGTTCTTGCATGTTCATTATTGTCCTATAGTATTAATACTTAAAGGATATCTTGGTTATTTATAATATCCGTGGTTCATATTTTTCACCCTTAAGTTTTTTGAAAATGTGGCTATACTATGCCCTGCTTTGTATAGTGTTTTTGAGAAGCCTGCTATCAGTCTAATTCTTTTGCCTTTAAATTATTTCATTCTTTTGCCTAGAAGCCCTGAAGTTTTTGTTTGTTTTTGTTTTTGTTTTAATTTCAGAGTCTAATAGTTTTAGTAGGATATGTATCAAAGTAGATTATCGCAGGTCAATTTTCCTTGTACCTGATGGATTCTTCTCTGTGTAGATTGAGGTCTTCTTTTATTTCTGGAAAGTTTTCTTAGATTATAGTTTTAAATAATTAGCTCTATTCTATTATTTTTGTCCTTCTGGGGCATCAATTAAATAAATATATGTTGGATGCTCTTTGCCTGTCTTCTGTTTCAACCACTTTCTCTCTGACCTTTTGTCCTTCTTGCTTTATTTCACTGTTACTCTCTTGGTGGTTTTCCTGCTTTTCTTCAATATCCTTTGTTAATTTTGTATCCAAATCTCTTCTTTGGGAACCTTGTAATTTAATCTGTATTTCTGGTATAATTTTTTTTTTCTGTTTCTTTACTACGTTCAATCAACTCTCATTTTATTCTCTCCTATTTTTGTGCATTTCTGTTCCTAATGCTTATACTTTGGATTCAGTCTAGTTTTTCATATACCATAGGCTTGCTTGAAAATATCTAATTTAGTTGGAATGTGCTGGTACAGCTTTCTTCAGCTCCTTTATTTTTTGCTTTTTGTTTTGGATGGAGGGAGATTTTCATCAGCAGAAGTGAATTGTGTTGCTGATATTGGGGTAAGAGGAGGGACAGCATTTCTTGTTGCTTTCTTATATTGCTAGATACTTTTTTCCCTTCTTATTTCGTTCTTTCCTTTTTTTTTTGCCTCATTTGCCTCTGGAAGCAGTGCAAACCAAAGCTGCCACTTAACAGTCCTGCCTCTTCTGTGTAAGTAGTGCCATGACTGTCAGAGCAGCAGGGGAGCGGTAGGAACTCCATTGGAATTTTTCTTCAGTTGATTTGAAAGCTACAGTGTTCTCCTCTCCCTAAAACATACTCACACAGAAAAACATTCAGAGTCCAGAAGAGGAAAAGCACCTTATCATCTGACCAAGCATCCTGCGCAGTGCTTAGCACTTCACTTAGTAGGCACTTCATAAGTACCCAAGAAATGACCCTTCAGACCTCTTTTGCTGCAGTAATATGAAATGTGTATTTCATGTAGAAAATTTGTAGAGAGGATTAAGAGATGATTAAAGGTGTTAAGTGAAGACAGTTTTTTTTCTTACAGAGCAACAGAGAAATGGATAATCAAGGAAGAAAATGCTAGAAAAAAACTAATGAACCTACAGATATTTTAAAGGAGACCTAATAGATGGTCCCGCTTGCTAAAATTACTACTGAAGAAAGGAAGGAGGAAGCCCATGAAAAAAACACACAAGAACACGGAAATGAATTTGTATGCCATGCTCTTCAGCTATAAGACTTTAAAAAAGAAGAAATTAGGGGAAGAAGGAAAATGCTTTGAACAACTATTTTAAATAATGTTACCATATAAATGTACTGAAATGAATTCAGCATGAAATAATTATGCTATTTGTTATTGTTTCATAAAGATGTTAAGAGAGCAAACAGTACTTCAGAAAAGATGTCTTTTCATCTGGGCATGTTGCCTAAACTACAAATTATCAACAGGGCATTATTCTAAATGGCATTCGAAAAAGAAGAAATATTACATAGATTAAATTCCAAATGAGATTAAGATTACTGTGGGGAGAAAAAATGGCTGAGTACTGGTCTATTTCACCTACGCTCTTGACTGGCATTTGTATTTGACCTCTTTATCATGTGTATGCATTCCTCTTTCCTACTAAGCCTTTTCCAAAAATTGTTTTAGAGAGTTTTTGTGATTTTGACAGTTTGACATTTATATTCCAAGCAAAAATGCTAAGCTTTTTCAAGTGTTTGTTGCTAATGTCTTAGAGAAAATAAACCTAGTCATTTGATACCACTGGAGGGAAATAATCATCTTTCTAAACCAAATCAGCTATTCACAAACTTCCTTAATATCTCATTTTATTCTATAATTATCCTGTGTGTCTGGTTTTTCAAGTGTGGACAGGAAGTTATTCTGTGCATACCAGTATACTCATGAACGTATTTCTTAGCTTTCCCTTTTTTTGATGGTACTCACAGGAGCTAGATGAGTTGCCTTGGTTTTTCCAAACTCCCCTTCTGAAGGAAACTTCTCCACCCATGGTAACTGCTGAAGGAAAGGTGTCTTGCCTATTCTTTTATGTGACCCTTCCCAGCTACAATGATTAGACCGGGGACAAAAACCTCATGCAAGGGCAAACATTTCTGACTCATGGCCTTTGAGTGCCAATCCATAGTATAGCTCTGTCACTTCAGATTCTTGTTCCAGATTCTAAATTGGGTAATTCTAAGACTTGGTTGGCAGTGGGAGAGGAAGCTGAAAGAATTCAGTGAGGCTTAAAGCAGAAGGGAGTACACGTGAGCCAACATTAAAAGGAAGCAGAAACCGTAAGGATGAGGTGGAGAAAACTGACCAAAGGGTAAGTTGTCAGTTGATGGTGAGAGAGAAGTGTGTAGAAACACAGACGGGGAGGGCTGGCCGGTTGGATCAGTTGGTTAGAGGACAGTGGTATAACACCCAGGTCAAGGCCAGCTGCCAAAATGAAACAAACAAAAACAGCTGGAGAGTTGCTCAAATTACATTCAGATGAAAATTCAATGGACTGCTATTGAGATAAAATAATCCAATTCCTAGCTCTGCTTTGATTCCAGAATAACCTCCCAATTCCAATCCAAACTGAATCAAAGTTGGCTGTGCTGTAATTCCTTACTTCTGAACACGCTCTCGCTCTCTCTTTCTCTTTCTCTCTCCACACTCTCTTGCTTTCACGCTCACTCTCTCTTTTTAATGACACAAATGGCCACTATATTACAAATGTGCATTACTTGGCTACGGAGTGAGCCTGTTCTTTATAACCAAAATAGCCTGGCCTACATTGCCTAATATCAGTGTTTGGGTAGCTCTCTGTAGAGCACTGACATTTAGGTACTCATATATTTATTTTCCTAATGCCAAAATACTTCATTTTCTTAATTTCTACATTTCCCCCAATAAATAATTTCCCCCCTTTTTTTTAATGTAACACTAAAATGGAACAGAGGGTAGAAAAAAAGGGTAGATGGTATAATTATACATTGCTTTTCTTTCTTCTGGTCTACAAAATTATCAGCTATAAAACTCTCCCAGCTAATCAGATTTTCAAGGAATACAGGAGCTGACTATTTCCTTATAATTTAGAAAAGAATGATCCCTGAAATACTACCTATAATGCACTAAGAAAAAACAACTAGAACTTTTTGGTTGCTTTGTTTTTCACTTTTTCTTTCCTGTATAAGAGGAAAAGACAAAACAGAACACATACACAACAGATACTTCCCATAAAACAGAAAAAGCACAAATGAAAAATGACCCTTACCTGTTGCTTTGCCTCCTTGTGAGTTCAAAATACAAAAAGCAGAGAAATAAAGGAAAATTATTTCAGGTACAACTTGGCTATAAATAGTGGACAGAATGCTGGTCTGCAGCGATCTTTCGATCTTGAACTCCCTTCTTCCCCCTCTTTGCTTCATCCTCCCCAAATACAGAACACTTAATCAAACACGCTCCAATACGCATAGCCAGTTCTTGATTGGGTACCCCACTTAGCTGGTTCTCAGAAACCTCATGTTGCTATCATATTCCTAATTGCCTTTATCTGTTAGGAATTTCTTAGGTTGCAGGTAAGAGAACATAAGTAATGTTTAAATAAGTAGAAAAAAATTTAGCATAAATTTAGAAAAAGGTAGTTACTGATGTTGGTAAATTGGCTCAAATATGGACTTACAAAGATTTTTGTAGTCTTTCCTTCAGCTACTCTAGTAATAATCTTGTCGGGCTGAGACCCTTCAAACCCGTTGTACAGGCTGGGTCACAGGCCCCTCACATACACGTTGTGAGCTAGGTAATTGGGAAAGATCCCAGGAGCGGTTGGCAGATGTCGCAAGCTCAGTCCTCAGCTTCCTCAGCAGAAGTAGTGGCAGCAGCAGCAGCTTAGGGCAGATCCAGCAGCAGTGGTAGTGGCCTCCCAGAGCATCCTGTGGACCCGGGCAGCAACAGCAGCAGCAATAGCTTACAGCAGCAGTAGTGGCCTCCCTGTGCCCTATCCCCCACACCCCAGGGCATCCTGTAGGCAGGAAGCACTGTGGATCAGAGCCACTCGTCCTTTATACTTAAGTCCAATAACCCAGGAACACCTGAATGGAGTCAGACAACCAAAGAACACCTGGGTGCACATGTACAATTACATCAGACAATAACCAAGGAACACCTGGGCACATGTGCATGTTTACATCAAATGCTCAGCAAGATTCTGAACAGCTGAGGGGCCCTGACCATTTACCTTCACTTTCCCTACAAATGTCAACATTCAAGACAGGATAAAGGGAAGAGGGAGCACCTTCCCTGTCTTATCGGATAAAGCAAAGGCCTTTCCGGGGTCCCCAACAGTCTTCCAGTTATGGTTTCACTGGCCAAGATTATGTCACCTGGCCATTTCTGCCTATAAGGGAATCTGGAAAAGCAGGTTGTCTTGCCTGGTGTAAGGCACAATGGTCTTTTGTATGAAATGGAGGTTCTGTTAGCAAGGAAGAGGCAGGGAATGGATGTTGGGTAGGGAACTGCTTGCAAGCTGTCTAGAAGGAAAAGGTTAATAGCTGGTTTATTAGCTGTTCCTCACACTTCAGAAATGCTTTGGCATTTCTTACATCTTTTTCAGAATCATCTTTGCCACATTAACTCCAAGGAATTAAAGTTTGTATATATTTGACCTAAGGAAGGTAAGAATTGGCTGAGGACTATAACAATTCAAGCACCTGTACTTCAGTCACAAATGTTCATGGAGACGTGAATAACTGGTATTAATGGGATTCAGGCTGCACTGGAGAATGGGCACTGGCTGTGGACACCTGGATGGGAGGGAGCACAGGTTGCTGTGCAACTCCCAGGTATAACAGCCAAAGTGAGCCCAGAGCCAGGGGCTTCCCTGAGTGAGGTTGTCCTTGCTCACTCAGCTGGGCCTCTGTCAGTGTTGTAACTGCAGAAGCCCAAATCCTCAAATAAACATTTCTCTTTTAACTTTTAGTTGGAAAAAATGTTAAAGCTACAGAAGAACTGGAAGAATGGTACAATAATATATGTATATGTATGTGTGTGTATTTATTGTTCCTATATAATAGATGAGTATGCGAGTATTATCATTATTGCTGAACCAGTTGCAAACATTGCAGGCATCACGACCCCCAGCCTAAATACTTCACCATGTATCTCTTAAGAAGAAATATAGTCTCTTACATAACCACAGGGCACTGATTTAATTCAGAAAATCTAATATTGATTCAATACTATTATCTAACATACAGTCCATATTCAACATTTGCCTGTCCTCCCAACACTGTTCCCTCCCTCCCAACCCCCCACCCCCAATTCAGGATCATTAATCACATTTAGTCACTATGTGCCTTTGGTCTTATCTTTTCTTTATCTTTTCATAACATTGGTATTTTTTGAAGAGGACAGCTGGCTCTTCAAAATTTTTATGGAATTCCATCAATTTGGGTTTGACCGATTGCTGACATTGTTTGATTCAGTTGTGCATTTTGGCAGGGATACCACAGAGGTAATGTTGAGTTCTTAGTGCATCTACATCAGGGTACACCTGATGTCAGTTTGTCCCATTACTGGTGATGTTAACATCAGTAACTTGCTCCACTGCCAAGTACCCCTTTTCTTTCTGTAATTATAAGTAATCTGTGGGGAATTGTTGGGCAGGATCACAGACCCCCAACCCCATCCTGTGCAGGTTGTGAGTCAGGTAACTGGAAAAAGATTCTGGGAACTGTTGGCAAGGTTGACATGCTTTACGTGGACATGAGCTCAGCTGGACAGCAGATCAAAGCCATTGTCTTTTATACTAAGTATGCAATAGTGGCAATTAGCCAAGGAGTACATGGGAGCACATGTGTGGTTACATGACTCTTATATAACTTGTTTACAGTGGACGTGCTGACTCATGTCCAGCTGGATATGAGGTGAAGGAGCCCGACAATACTGTCTCCATTTTCTTCCCAGGAAGATACTTTAAGATTGTATATTTACTTTCTAAGACACTTTCATCTATTGATGATCCTTTCCTGAATCAATTATTACTAAAGCTGGTTGTAAAATAATGATTTTTTAAATTCTATAAATATTTCTCTTCCTCCCTTCCTTTCTTCCTTGCTATTGTTTAGTATCAATATAGACTCACGAATCCTTTAAGAATAGATTCTCTGTGCTACAATTCCTATCATTATTTGTTTGATACTCAAATTTATCCTGGTTTGGTCAGTGGGAGCCCCTTTATGCTTTCTTCTATTTCCTTTTGATGTGTCTATCATTTTAAAAGTGTTTCCTTTCTTTCTAGCCAATAAAATATTCCATGTTAATCTTGTGGAAACATCCATTTCTACAAGAATGGAATTTAGAAATGAAGACCTGGGGTCTAGGTGTGTTCATTGCAACAGAGGTGTCTCAATAGTCAGAGCTGGGAAATAGATGTGTGTGTGTGGAGGCGGGGAGGGGGTGTAAATCTATACTGATACTTCTAATTCCAATCCAATAGCACAGGGTTCTTTCTTGACTTCCCCCATTCCATATTGGTATCTCCTTTCTGCTACAGTGAAAACCCTGATTTCTAAAATAAAACAATTTTTATTTATTTGTGTAATCCAAACACAAAATAGTTTTAAAATAGCTGCACCCATGCCACCACAATCAAGAAACCTATGAGAGGTCATGACTTAGTAGATCTTTTTTTGTTAATTTGAGATTATATGAGGGTACTTTAAAACATTCATGGAAAAGTGGAATGAAAACATAATGCAATCTTTCCATGAACTTTTTAAACACCTCTGGTATAGTCAAGGTATTTTTTTTCTTGTGGTTATGTTATGCATTTGGTTAGGTTTACTTGTTTCTATTTGTATACAATTTTAGTTTCTTCCCCATCCTTACTGAATTATTATTACTTTTAATATTTAAAATAGTAGCATAGTTTCTGAAGTCAAAAACTTTGCAAAGAGATATTTTAGAACTGTGCTGATGCTCATTCTGAACTCTTCTCTACACTCATCTAGTACTCTCTCTCTCTCCAATCTCCTATATTTTCTGGGCTATGCCATCATCACCTGTCAACATTACTACTTTCAGTTGCCTCCAGCTGGTCTTGCCTCCTTTCAGTCCAGCGGTTCTGAACCCTGGCAGCACAATGGAATCATCTGAGGAACTTTAAGAAATACTGGTGCCTGGATTCAAACTCCAGAGATTTTAAATTGTTCTGGAATGGGGTTGATCACTGGATTTTTGAAAACTGCCTAGACCATTTATAAAACTACCTGGGTGAGAACCACTTGGCAGTAAATAATCTTTCATAAATGCACATCTCATCCTGTCACATCCCAGCTTAAACGTTTTTCAACTCCCCAGTGACCTCAGTGTGAACACCCAGCTCTCCACATGGCTGTTATGATCTAGGCCAGTTTACACTCCAGCCAGACCCTTGCCCCTTCTCCCTATCCCTCCTTCCCTATGCTGTAAGAGCCAACCCGACTAAACTACTTTTATTGCCAGGAATCCACCATGAACTCAGTCACTTCCAGGACCTTTGCACATACCGTTCCCTTTGCTTAAACCCTCTTCTTCCTATTCTCTATCTGGCTAATACCTAATCATCATTTGGGTGTCATCATAGGGATAACTTCTTTCAATCACTTCTTCGCTTCCTAATCTTCCAGCTCTGAGTTGGGAGTCCCTTTATGTTCTTCCTTGGACCCCCCACAGCCCTACAACTCTTCTTGAACAATGTATAGTAGTAATCCTTTACTTCTTTGCTTATATCACCCTACTAAGCTGTAGGCTCTGTGAGAGTAGGGGCCAGTCTGTCTGTCACTTTATGTCATCACTGCCTAATACCACGCTTGTCCATAGTGACTGTTCAGTCAGTGTATGGGGAAATGAATGACTGGGTGAGTGGACACCTACATGCAAATAGCATTCTTTTGAAAGAATCCATTTGCCATAATCAAGTGCTAAAATCCCCACTGGTAATCCAACAAGAGAAGCAGATTGTGCAGGGCTAGGTGTGTGGCAGGGATACAGATGCTTGACTTAAAGATCCACTAGTTAATCCATGTGATAATTTCATTCACCATCATTAAAAAAAGTATTTACAACGTCCACAGTCATGTTCTTAGCACTTCAAGTTCAAATATAATAGTATTGCCTAGGACATGGCACCTTTTCTTTTTCTGGGAAGTCCATGGCAATCTTATACTTGCTCCCTCCCCCTCTTTTTAAATTAAATACTGGAGAAGATTTGAAAGATTGTGTCATTTAATCTCTTAATTTTACAGATGAAGATTCTGAAACCAACCAGAGAAGTTAAGTAACTTCCCCAAAGTCATGCAGCTGGTTATTGTCATAGATCTGTATGTATCATTTTCTGCTTAATTGAAAACTTGATTTGTATCCCTAAATTTAGTATCCCCCTTGGTAAATTTGCAAGCCACACCATTACCATCACTATATTTTCCCAAAAGGTGAAAGAGCTCTTTTTCCTGAGGTCAGACCCCCCCCCCCCCCCCCCCCCCCCCCCCCCCCCCCCCCCCCCCCCCCCCCCCCCCCCCCCCCCCCCCCCCCCCCCCCCCCCCCCCCCCCCCCCCCCCCCCCCCCCCCCCCCCCCCCCCCCCCCCCCCCCCCCCCCCCCCCCCCCCCCCCCCCCCCCCCCCCCCCCCCCCCCCCCCCCCCCCCCCCCCCCCCCCCCCCCCCCCCCCCCCCCCCCCCCCAACAGACACTTATCTGTATCGGACATGAACCCAATAATTAGCACTCCTACCATCTGCTCTGGACATGCATAACTCCCTGATTCAAGAGTGCATTTTTAAAGCTTGCCTTTAAAGAAACTCATATTTTTTAAGACGGTGGCAAGAGTTAATCTTGAAAATTACAAAACCAAAATGTGTTGAGGAAATTGAGATCCATTTACTCAGACAGCATTTGGCCTAGGCAATGATTGCAAAAGCTCCATCTGCATTTTGTAAGATGCCTTCTCTATGAATACACTCACAAGAACTTGATTTAAGAGTGTACTTCTGATATTAATTTGACAATTGCTTCTCCTGCTGTGAAGAAATAGAGGCCTTTGGTCTTCAGGGCTTTTAATAAGAGGCACCATGTTCAGGAGCACTATGTTCTGTGAGAAGTATTTATCGTGGCAGTGTTCTCTCTCGGGACTACAGCTTTCAATCTTTTAAAGTGCAGTTTGTTTCAGAACTTTGATTTTTACAAGTTTTGAATTCCTTTTTATTGCCTTTTTTTCCTTGGCTTTCCTAGACAGAATTTCGCTGAGTAAACAAAGGTGAAATGGCAGCATTTTTCACAGGAGTGTGGACTTTTCTAATTTTTTTTTTTTTTTTTTTTTTTTTGTGGCCCAGGGAGAAGAAAAGAGTATGAAACACATTCAGAAATGTATATTTGATGCTAATCCATTCCTTTTTCTTTGATCTCCATTTTATTAAATGTTTATTTAATAAATATTTATTTGGTGCCTGCTATGTACCAAACACTGTACTAGGTGCATAATATACTAAGTATATTATTTTATTATAATGACTGTATTTTAAATATTTATAGTAGTTTTTTTTTTTCCTTTTTGTCTTTTTTCGTGTCCGGAAACGGATTGCAACCCTCAGTGTCGCGCCCGTACCGGACCAGGACCGGCAACGGGATCACAACCCTCGGTGTTGCTCCCACACCTCGCTCAGCCAGTGAGCGGGAACCGGTCTGCATGTGGGATCCGAACCCTTGGCGGGAGCGCCACTGCGCTCCCAAGCGGCGCACTGTAGCAGTGCGCCACCGGGCCGGCCCCAATATAGTAGTTTAATAATAATAATAAATGTATAACATACATTTCTATTCATAAACTCTTTCCTGTATTTCCATATAACCAATAGTATTAGTTTCTAAGGGCTGCCATAACAAAGAACCACAAACTCAGTGGCTTAAACAGCAAATATGTATTGTCTCAGATCTGGGGGCTAGAAGTCCGGCATGAAGGCACTGGCAGAGCCATACTCCCTTTGAAGACACTAGAAAAGGGTCTTTTCCAGGGCTCACTCCTAGTTTCTAATAGTTCCTTGGCTTGTGGCAGCAAAAATCCAGCCCTCACATGGCTTTTCCTGTGTGGGTGTGTGTGTGTGTGTGTGTGTGTACAAATATCCCTTCTTTTTAAGGACACCAGTCATACTGGATTAGAGACCACCCCACTCCACTATGACCTCTTCTTAACTAATTACATCTGCAATGACCCTGTTCCAAATGAGATCACACTCTATGGTTCTGGTAGTTAGGATTTAAACATTTGAGTTTTGGGGGCACACAATTCAAGCCATAACATCCACTTAAATGTCACCTTTTCCAAAGACATCTGTACTACATCCACCATGCTTCCTCAGCTATATATACAAGGGTACTTCAAAAAGTTCATGGAAAGACTCATATTGTCTTTTAATATTTAAGCAATCTTTTGCTAAACTAAACTCGCACAGTATTCCATCTATACCATTTTTTACATATATGATTCATGTACATGGCTTAAGTCATTTTCTAGACTTTATGCCCCTTAGTGTTAAGACTCATAACTGATAGCCATTCGTATCAGCAGGGTGATGCCCTGCACATGGAAAGTCACATAAAAATACTATAAAATAAATGAATAAACTAACCAACAAATAAATATTTATGTAGCCCTTTCTGGTGAGCAAATGTTTTCATATACATAATCTAATTTAGCCTCTGAGCAATTATTTGAAGTGTGTATGTGGGAATTATTATCCTCACTTATGACTGGAAACTGAACACCAAGAGGGTAAATGTCCAGAGTAACATGGACATGGTGGAGACGGCGCTAAAATTCAGTCTGCTGATTCTGAACTTAGAGCTCTTGTCCCATTGTATTTTATCTTTTTCAGAGATATTTTTATCTCCTTATTACACTTCTGCCACCCCAGTTAGTGGTCAGTGCTCACCCAAAGCACCGTAACTGCCCACAATTCTCAATTCTCCCTTGTGAGGCAACCTGCCTGAGAAGTTCCCAGACTTATACTCTTCCACGTCTCTCCTCCTCTCTCTCTCTCTGTCTCTCTCCCTATCTCTCTCTGTGCATGTATATATATATGTCCATATTTTTAAGGGAGCCTCAGCCATTAAGTGAATTCACATTGAATTAAAATTTACTTTCCTTCTAGAATAGAGTTTTTAATGTTTTATACACAAAATATCTGATTCTGGGAATTCAGTGCTCAAATAGTCTAAGATGGTCATTTTATGACAGACAGTAGTTACGCTGTTTTGAGTACCATTTTTGTTGTTATTAAAAGTAGATTCAGACAGTACCAAGCAGACCAGGTCATCTTAGGGAAGATTTCTGCAACTGCCATTAGCTCTGACTAATCCTAAGGAAGAAAACGTTTTTTTTTCAAAGTGCTAAAACCACACAAACACACACACATACAATTGTTGCATTTAATATTGATATGGCATTGCTCTCTGGAATGGATTTAGTTATACGACCTTCCTATAAGCAATGAAAATGATTACAGAATCTCAGCTTCAACGTGAAATGTGATGTGGACAATTTTGCTTCATTATGTTTTACAATTACAGTGTTCCAATCCCTCTGTGAACTCCTACCTGATTTCCCTGATGTTGCAAGGAATTTGCCTTCCTCTGACTGTGTACTAATGTTAATGTTAATTCAAGTGCATAATGTTTTTACAATTTACATAGAGCTTTCACTATATTTTCTTATTTTCACCTTACAACCACTCTATGAGATAAATAATATTGGAATCTTCATTTTGAGAAATGAATCAACCTGCCAAATATCATAAGGCTGAAAATGAGAGAACCAAGACTGGAACCTGGTATTCAGACTCCAAATTCTAAGCCCCTTTGACTTTATTACCTGGTATGTGCTTTCTTATTTCCTTACTTTTTGCACATCTTAGCCCCCAAACTGGATTAGAATTTTCTGTGGTGTTTAACAGGTTACCTTGCACAGGGCTTTATACTGTGGATTACAAAGAAACAACTGGGGTTTGAATTCTAGCCACGCTACTTCTTTCTGGGTGATCTTAGCCAACTTATTTAACCTAAGCCTCAGTTTCTTCATCTACAAATGGTGACAACAAAAGTGCACATATCATAGGATTTCCAGGAGAATTCAATAAAATAATATGTAACACTCTTAACAGAGTGCATAGCATAATTCTATTGACATTATTATATTGAACAATTTGCAAGTTGTATGAAGTTGGATGAGACACTTAATTTTGCTTTAGTTCCTTCATTGGTTAAAAATATAAGGGA
>NW_007729844.1:156009-157094 GCF_000696425.1 Galeopterus variegatus
AAACTGGTTCAGAGTAATTGCCCAGGAAGTGGCCCCAGGAATTGCCCAGGAAGTGAAAGCCTACTTATGACTGAGAGGCCCACATGTGGCTGGGAGCAAGGACACTGGATTTCTAAGAGAAAGATGTGTTAAAGCAAAGAGGGGTTCAAAAGTGAGTTGCTTCTGGGCATGCCCACTAGAATTTGCAAAGATTGGACTTATGAATGCTTTTAAGCACTGGTTCTGAATATTAATTCAGTGGATCCAAAGTGCCTAATGATAAAGTCACAGTGGCCTTTTCTCAGATTAAATAGGAACACTTAAGTACATAATTAGGATTCTCAATTTTACATTCTACTTCCAGATATTTTTTAAAAAATTTGGCTACCACTGCTTGCTTAGACTAGAATTTAACATATGATGACATGCAATTTATTGGAAAATTATACATTTAGTTATTTTAGTATATCATTATTTCATGAATTCTGCATTCAAATACTTGAAAAGTCTGGGAAGTGCTGTTATGAAAATAGTTTTGTTACTTTGATCAAAAAAAAAAAAGGCTAACATTATGTTGTCTCATATTAACAAGGAACCTGCTTTCTTAAAAGATAAGATTGGTTTAAAACCATCATTTACTGTTATATGTCTCTCAGCTCTGAGCAATGGTGTGCACAGAGATGAATCTCATCATCTTTGCTTTTCTGGTGTCTAGAGCAGTGTCTGGGACAAAGTAGTCTTGACATGCGTTTCCATATTACACAAAAATTGTATGTATAAAAACCAATGCTTTGTTTCAAAAAGTGTGTGAGTAGTTCAAGAGGCTTGAGGATGTAATCTCACATTTTGTTTCTCTCATTAATTTTCTTTTTTTCACAGGATTCTGCCTGTCTTTCTGACTCAGTGCTCCCTATTCACAGGACGCTTCCCTGATAACTCAAGGTTATAAGTGAATATCGCTTTTGCCAATCCTATTTGACAAGTGAGCATACTTTACTGCACTATTGTGTAGTTTAGGCAGAGCTCTGTGCTGTGCTATGCAAGGCTACAAGGCATTAGTGAGTATCATCCCTGTTCTTAGGGCTTAATCTAGTGGGAGAGAGAGA
>NW_007729844.1:158304-161966 GCF_000696425.1 Galeopterus variegatus
AAAAAAAAAAAGATTAAGAATGTCAGTACAAATAGGCTTTAGTGTGAATGAAGGGTAAGTGAAGGGAAGAGGAATTAGAAGAAAGGGGTGGTCTATATTTATGCTGGTGAGAATTAATTATGGGGGAGGAAAAGAGCAGGGATTTGAGTGTGAACTGGTGAGTTGTGACAAGGACACACGGATGAGAGTGTCTGTTCAGTGGGGACAATTATTTAGACCCAAAGTTCCAAAGGAAACAAAGGTCAGTGGATGTGTTAGCTTTCTCTGCCCTCTTGGGGGCTTAGTGCTCTACTATGCCAGCGAGGCTGGCCGGTCCCTACGGTCCCTACAGGAGAAGGGAACAAGTATCGATTTGTTCATCAGTGCTCTCTGTCAACTAAACTGTCAACACCTTGAGAGCAATAGACTGTCTTCAGCACCGCCACATTCCCCACAGAGCCTAGAATTGGACTGGGCATGTGGCAGATTCTCCCAAAATTGTAATTGATTCATGGCAAGCAAGAAGGTAAATTTCAGCAGTCCAGAGGCTAGTTATGGATTTTACAGTGCTGCAGAAACTTAACCTGAAAATTAGCCACACAGTTATAAAGAAGGCTAGAGCCATTTAAGACATTATGATCAAGAATTATTTCTAATGCAGTAATTTTACAGAAAGAAAGTTATGTCTACCTGCTACTGTAATTTGTTAGCTGCTCATTATACTTCCCTTTTTTGACTAATGAAAATGTTTCGAGCTGCTTCTCTATGGAAGCTAAGTAGGCCAGGCAGCTTGACCATCTTAAGATAATTAGGGAATTTTGCATTTTCAGCCAGAGGGATACCTACCTCTCATGGTGCAGCCTCACAGAATGTTTTTTCTATTTCCTCTTCCTCCCCTCATTAGTGTCTGTTACTAAACTAAGCCCGACTCTCCGGAATATCACTATAAAACATTTTACAAACATTTATAGGGCTGATCCGGCTGATCTCAACTGTTACCAACTTCCTAACTAGAATGGTAAGACAAATTTTGTTCCCATGTGAGATAACTTATGGGAATTTATATTAGGGTTTAGAAGCGTTTTTCTAATTTACATGAAGGGCTAAGCCAGAAAAAGCAAATTTGTAGTCAATATGCCCCCCTGTTCCCTTCTGTGCCTGTGATACACAATCTATAATGCCAGCCCTTTTCTCTGAGCCTATCTGTGACTGCAGAATCTTTCTCAGCGCAGCACTATAAACAGCAAGAGGTTTGAATTGGTATGAAAGATGAACTAGTCAGATAATTGCTCCTACTAGACTGGAAACTTCCCAGGGGCAGACACCAGGTTCAAGACTTGACATACAGTAGGCTCTTCATGAATGGTTCTTTGAACGTGTGATAGAAAGAGAGATGAATAAAATAATGGATGCATGATGAAATTTTATTTTTTTCTAAAACTGGTGTAGGAGCGCCCTTGGGATGTTCTCTTCTCTGTGCTGTAGGGAATATACTGAGAATCACCATTTACCTAGTGAACATCAGCTCACAGAGTGTCAGAGCTGGAAGAGACCCTAGAGAACATCTAGTGCCAACTTTTCAGTTTATGGAGAAGAAAGCAAGATGCAAAGAGGTCATCTCTCTGTAGTGCAGGCTCCAAAGCTCAGGACCCAATCTGCCATATTCCATATCTTACTAACCATGTGACCCTTGGCGTTTTCTTTGCTTCTTTATTTGTAAAATAGGGATAATGATCATATCTGCCTTGTTAGGTTGTAGTGAAGCTGAAAAAAGATAAGGAATGTTAAGTGTTTAGTATAGTGCCTGGCACGTGGTAAATATTAAAAAAAAAAATGTTGATCTTTCTCCTTTTTCCTTCGTTCTTATTATTAGCGGAACCAGTGATGACACTCTAAGTAGTTTTAGCCTTAGGTGTACCATGTGACGTTATGCTGTGTTTTCCCCCCATATTGTCAATGAGTTGAAAGCTTTTTTGCATCATTCCTATTTCATACACATGGAAACTAAGACAGAGAGAATATAAGGAATGGATTCTTAGTAAATAAGAGTAAATCATTTTCTGCATGGAAAATATAAAATTCCAGAATGCAATGCTCGTTTCTTTGGCTAATCATATTGTTTTATAATACTTCATAGTAAATATATTTGTAAAAGTTGTCCTAAATAATATAGTATGCAGTTTAATTAAAAATGAGTGGGCTGAACTGTCCTTTAAAAAAACATACATTATATATTCAAACCTTCAGTTCAGTCATTAGTTGGGGAGGGAGAGAGAGGGAAAGGAAAAGTTTTGGTAGGCTTGATGTTGGTTGCTAGGAAACATACAAAGGCATCAGGAACAGATGAAACAAACAAGTCCACATTGCTGGGAAGGTGGCCTTCAGAAGCAAGCACTTCACCTAGAGGAAAACTTTGTAGCTGCGTCGTCTAACGCCTCCAGATGAGAAAATGGAGTTGAAAACCACAACGTGTTCATGGAAGAAAGGTCAGCCAAAGAGATTTTGAGAAGTTGCTTTTCTAATGCATTTAAAATGAGGATGAGAATTTGCTTCCTGTGTCAGTTGCTATAAACATGGGGGAAGCTTTACACATTTTTAATCAAGCCAGGGCAAACCGTATAAAGAAGGCGTGTTTTAAATCCGTTTAACTGTGGATTTTGAAAATAAACTGTGGAACCAAATAAATGAGGGGGTTCAGGGCTTTCATTTCCTGCCTCAGCTTGAACCTTTTGCCTCTTAATTGTATGCCTTGACAGGTTTGTACTTTCTTTATGGAATTCTATTACTAAGTTGGGTTTCTTTTTAAAGGCACCTGTTGAAGGGGGGAAAATAAAACATATAGACATAGTCGAAGGCTGCTGGAAAGAGATGAGCCATTATGAGTTACCAGAAGGCTGCGCTTGAGTTAAACATGGGGTCACAGCCTGGGCCAAAGAGCCCTGAGAGAACAGAAGGTGTAACTGCTGATGAAGACTATGGCACAGGCTGGCTTGAAAACNTGAGGGGGTTCAGGGCTTTCATTTCCTGCCTCAGCTTGAACCTTTTGCCTCTTAATTGTATGCCTTGACAGGTTTGTACTTTCTTTATGGAATTCTATTACTAAGTTGGGTTTCTTTTTAAAGGCACCTGTTGAAGGGGGGAAAATAAAACATATAGACATAGTCGAAGGCTGCTGGAAAGAGATGAGCCATTATGAGTTACCAGAAGGCTGCGCTTGAGTTAAACATGGGGTCACAGCCTGGGCCAAAGAGCCCTGAGAGAACAGAAGGTGTAACTGCTGATGAAGACTATGGCACAGGCTGGCTTGAAAACCGACTCAGCGTGGGAGACTTTGTAAAAATACAGAGGGCCTTTGAGGTAAGTGTTAAGCTTATTGACGGGAGAGGTTGAGTTGTTCATGGAGACTAGCATGAAACAGAGAGAGATTTTTCTTTAAAAAATTTTAAAATATATTTAACAGTTAAAGCATAGAATTGAAAAGAAGTGGCAAGGCCTGGATTTAACATGATGTGCTTTGTAACACAGGCTAGGTAACTTTGTCCCTCAGTTTTTTTGGCCAAATAATAGTACTTAGTTTAAAATTGTTGTACTTGAATATCATTACCATCAAGAAAGGATGATTTATTCTTTTTTTTTTTTTTGTCTTTTTGTCTTTTTCCGTGTCCGGCAACGGATCGCAACCC
>NW_007729844.1:162478-164828 GCF_000696425.1 Galeopterus variegatus
GCGCCTCGCTCAGCCAGTGAGCGGGAACCGGTCTGTATGTGGGATCTGAACCCTCGGGTGGGAGCGCCGCCACGCTTCCCAAGTGGCGCACTATCCAGTGCGCCACCGGGCCAGCCCAGGATGATTTATTCTTAGACGAAAGTTTTCTTAGAGATCAACATATTTTGGGGAAACCAAAAATTATGGTTGTTAATGAGGAAAGCCAGATCTCTAAGGTGACCCCCAGTAATAACTGTCCTTGCATTTAATATGGATGTAGAACTCAGAAAATACAAATATGAACATTCAGTTTGTGAAAATTCTCTCCTGTCTTACCCTGAGTGGCATAGCTCCTTTTCAAAGATGATTCTGGCACTTTGTTGTCCCAAGATCCCATAGAAGGGACTGGCTTCCCACTCTTTTGGTAAATCCTGGAGCAATGCCAATGAAAACAAAATTGAAGTTTTCATTTTAGTTCTACATAGAAAATAAACCATAGGAATTTAGCTATAAATGAATAATCTCCTCTCTATCTTAATTAGTTTGGAATTCTGCAGCTACACATAATGAACAGCATACATCAGAGTGATTTTTAGTTTGGACTGTGGATAGGAAGAAGTGCTCTTCTGCGCTGTGGAATTTAGGTCGACATAAGCTTCCATTTTTCCTACTTCATTATGTTTGCTAAAATGTGATCTCAGGGTTTCATAGAGGTCCTCTAGGGATGGATGGAGTAGCCATATTAACTTGAAACAGACATGCAATATTTTGGAATACCACCTGGAAATTAATAAACCATAATGAAATCGAACAATTATATTGGCCTGTAATCGGCACACATTTTAATCTTTAGCTATCCAAACAAAAAAGAGCTGCTAACCACTGAAACTCTGCTATATCCTGTTTTGTATAACAAGTTATATTCTACCTCTATTTATAAATTAATGTCCCAATAATATCAATCATTTTTTATAGTACAATCTTTTATACTTAGTAGCAGATATGTTCTTTCCTACCGTTTCTCATTTTAATCTTCATATATCTGCTATTCATCAAATCTCATTTTTCTGAAAGTTTTCAGTGCTGCTCTTTCCCAATGTCCCAAATAAATTTGGCATATTTTGATAGAGATAGCAAACATTTTGACAGCTTGAGGGCATTCAGAAAAACATAACAGCAGATTATGACAGCTTTTGACTCCAGAATGAACAGCAATGTGGCAGTTTTGTTCTGGTGCTAAGAATACAAAGAATTTTAATCCTAGGGTCTATTAGGAGAGTCAAATTATAAAGACAATGTGGTAGTGAAACTGCTACAGAAAGTTGGGGGTAGGTTTTCTTTTGAAACTACAGATTAGTCTTGAGTGAACCCAAGAGAAACTGAAAAATTCAATCTCAAGTTTTCTGTTTTTGTTATTTTGTTTTTTAACATTAAGCATTCAAAGGCCAGACCACTTATTTTGAAATTACCAGTTGGAAAAGTAGGTAATGATGGATCAAAGGGGAGAAGAAAATGCAATTCAGAGCTTGCATGAACATTGGGAATCTATTAGCAATTTCTTAAAAGGAAATTGAGCTTTGCAGGTGTATTTTCAAGAAAAAATGAAGTTCATCCACTTTTAACAGACTCAAAAGACATAGAATGGACAATCCAATAGCAAATGTGCAGCCAGTATTAAAAGTTAAGCCAACACTATTTCCAAACACTGTTTGGACACCTAGAGAAAAATGATACACTAGACAATTTCAATGGAGTCCAGTCCATCTGTCATGAGCGTTAGGCCTACAGGCCACAGGTATAGATTGCTGTGAAAGGAAAAACTGCCCTCAGCAGCTGTCCTGCAACACAGAACTCTAAAGGTAGTGATTTATGGTCCAATCACTAAAGACATGCACTTGGTAATGCTCAGATTCTGGCGCCAGATTTCTTTCTCTTATTTTGTTTTTTGTTTTTTTATTTTGTTTTTGTTTTTAATTTTTGTTTTTTACACAAATTGGTTATTTGGGGGCTGGAGACTCATCAGATATTACTTGAAATCCATCTCCTTAGATAGCACTGGCAATGCTTAAGTGAAAAATGGAAAGTTGGATCTTTACATTGTGCAGTGAATGTTTCACATATATTTCCAAATGAATGATCACATACCATATTAATCTTACTAGTAACATTTAGGGATAAAGCAAGTAATTCTTACATTCATTGCACATGTCATGAATGAGTCAGAATGACCTCGTGTTTGAGAGCCAGGAGTCAGACATCCTGGATGTGAGTCCCAGCTTTGCTACTTACAATGTGAATTTGCAAATTACTTAACCTCTTTGGGCCTTCGTTTGCTTTATTTCTTACATGGGAATAACAGAGTTTTTGTGAG
>NW_007729844.1:165389-193725 GCF_000696425.1 Galeopterus variegatus
GATGACCTCGTGTTTGAGAGCCAGGAGTCAGACATCCTGGATGTGAGTCCCAGCTTTGCTACTTACAATGTGAATTTGCAAATTATTTAACCTCTTTGGGCCTTCGTTTGCTTTATTTCTTACATGGGAATAACAGAGTTTTTGTGAGAATTAAATGAGGTATTAACTGAAAAGCACTTGGAAGAGTGCTTACCACACAAAGTAAGTGCTCAATTAACTTCAGATGTTATATATTTAGTGAGTAGATGACCCCTAGCATTGTCTTGGTTCTAATTCATACATTTTGTAAAGGAAATTAAACTTCCAGTTGAAATTAAACTTGCTCCTATGCTTCTACATTCCTTTTAGTTATGGTAGGAAGTGGTAGCAACAAGAGCTGCAAAGACAAAAATTCATGTGAAAACTCATCTTCCTATCTACCATTTCACATTTTATTAGCAGGAAAAGATTCTAACTGATGTCTTTATCTTCTTCTTTGGAACAAAGAAGTTATGTGTGTAGAAGAATTAGAAAATAACTTGTGGATTTCATTTTCTTTCAAGTGATGGTATCCAAAAAAGCCATATATCAGCCTGAACAGAGTGAAATTTGTGTTATAAATAGAATTAGAAAATGATTGTTACTCAAACTTTCTTATGGCACTTGTGATGCTTAGAGAAATCACATGGTCTCTGGATATCCATATTATTTTGATGTCAGCCGTAGTTTGCATTTTCTTAGAAACTTCAAAATCCAGCTATTTTGTGAGGAAGAGTTGCTGTTGTTAGTGATTTTATAGGGATGGTGAGGAGTAAAAATTACGGTCTAAGGGAATGGAATTTTGGGAAAGTCCTATTGAGGCTTGTTACATAGTGCTGAGATTTTCCTGAGAGTCTCGTCATGTAGGTGTGTGGGAATTTTTTCTGTGCATTCTCCATTGTTGTCCTCTGAGTGTCAGGACATTCTGCCTTTGGTCCTGGATACTCTGCTGCCTGTTTGGTCTGGGACAATAGTTTGCCCTACACTGCTGGAGTCTCTGGGTTGAGTCCTGAATTGCCTGTATCAGCGACTGTGCCTGTCTCATCTCCTGGCATATCTGATCTGACCCAGTCTGTGGGCCCACAGCCAGGGGCTGGCCTTTCTCTGTCTGCTTCATGCTGCTATCTGCCCAAGCCCTGCTAAATCTTTAGTTTTAAATATAGCTAAAAATGAAACCTCCAAAGTCACATGTAAAACATGAGATATTTATGCTCAAAGTAGGAAGAGCCAAGATAGTTCAGTGTAAGAAAGGCATAGTAAAAAATCCTAGCAGCAAGTCCCCAAAGACTGTCTGGTAAGAATTTTTGGAATAAATTTGTCTTGGGGGTGAATGAAATCTGAACACATTCTCCCCGTTTTTAAAAAAAAATTATTATTATTATTATTTTTACATTCTAAGGTATTGTTGCAGAGCAGTTGAGGAGAGGGGCAGGGGGTAGGGTGGGAGGAGGAGGAAAGGAGGGGCGTGGTTGAGGCCCATGGCACCCCCCTCATTCCGACAGGGGAGACCAGGGGGTTTCTGAAGGGCTGAGCTGGGCTGGATGTGAACGTCAAAGGATGCGTGGCTGAGGATGTTGGGCTCCCGAGCTTGGGCACTTCTGGTGGCAGCACAGTGGTTGTCACTGGGCTGGTTGTGGATGCTGGGGGCATGTGGCTGAGGCTGTCAGCCAAAATACATTGCACTTGTGCTAACTTAATCTCAAAAGACAAGTTTAGTAAGCAATTTTGCAAGTTCCTAAAATTGTGCTTTAGGAGTAATAATATAATTACATTTACAGAATTTATGATATCCTCCTCCTTGATTATCTTTACAAAATTCCTCAGATGCCTATTGTCAGATTCTCCAGCAGGGCCTATGACCTATGCTTCTTTGTTTCAATAAAACAAAGCCAAGGATTCTGATACTCTGCTGGGAAGGCTAGGCTCTAAGGGAATATAGAAAGCCAGATTAGGCCCTTTCCTACCTTCCCAATATTTGTCCCTCTTTCTAAACTATCAAGCTTCCTCCCAATTTAATAAGGACCCAGTCTTCTCTTGGCCTTCTCGTTACCCATTATACCTTCACTATTAAGGTACCCAAATGAATAGGCCTTCCTGGACTTGCCTCATGCTCCAGAATGATTCTATCTTTTGCTTCTTTGATTCTACCCCAGACACCACCATCCCAAACACATGAATAAAATTACCCATTTTTGTTTCATTCCCTTTCCTCAGAACCTTTAGATTTTGCTTGTGTCTGATAAAATATGAGATGGAACATGAAGATCATTTAAAATTTTTTCTCAGATAAAACTCATAGTTAAGATGTGAAATTGGATATTATGTTATCCAACAATGTTCCAAATTGAAAATCTTTATTTTTTATAGGGTATGCAAACTGTGTAAAATATATAATAGCTCAAACATGATAGAGGTTTATTTCTTGCTCATGTAAAGTAGAAAGCAGGTATTTCTAATTGACAAGCAACTCTCAGTAGGGATTCAGGTCCGCAGGCTTCTTTCATCTTCCGCCTTCTTAGCTTGCCATGCATCAAGCTGGTAGCAGGGGGAAGACCATAGAGCACCACACGGGGAAGGTTTGTGTGGGCTGGGCTCACATCCCATTGGCTAGAACTCAGTCATATCACTATGCCTAACTGTAAGGGAAACTGGGAAGTACAGACAGGTGGGTGCCCAGAAAACAATCTCACCCATGATCCTCACAGGGTTTAGTGGTAGGAAAGCTTCTGTCTCTCCTAACCAACCAGCAGGCTTCAGTTTGTATTATAAGGAGAGCCATGTGTTTTGCCTTAGCTGCCAGGAAGTTCAAAGCTAAATTTAGTGTTCAATGGATACAACTATTGTTAAATTTAGATTTTCTGGGACAATTATCTGCTATTTTCATTATATGACTCTTGTTCTTTTATCCTTGCTTTAATGGTTCTACTGCCTATGTACATTCTGTTGTAACTGAGCTAAAACTCTTTCTGGAAATCAGTGGAGATAAAAATGATGAATAAAAATTTAATGCCTTTCAAGTGTGGTAAGATTTTATAAAGCACCTCCATAGGTATCATGTTATTTGATCCTCTCACCAGCCTGAAATGTAGGCAGAGCAGACATTTTTATTTCCCATTTACACATAAGGAGATAGAGGCCCCAAAATATTTAATTGAATTCCCCCATGGGGCAGAGCCAGCACTCAGAGGTATATTATCAACTTTGTAGCCCATTTTGTGGCATGACTTTCACCAGCCACATCACAACCTTCCTTTGGGATGTTGTTCTAAGGAACAGGAACCCGATAGGATAAAGACTTCATTAACAAAATGAGCATGTTAAGTTATTAGCACACAGGTTCTGTTCCCTGCTAACTTGGAGTTAATACATAATCAGAAAATAATCAAACAACTTCAGGATATAATCAATATAAAGAAAGGGTTGAAGAATAAAAAAGAAAAGAATAACCTGTTGCTTTTTTATTATTTTTTTCCTTTCTAAAGGCATCTCAATGGAGACTTGTGAGAAGGTAAACAGGTAAAGCTTAATCTATAATGCTATTACATAGCATAATACAAATGCATTCAGCAGCCTCAGTCAATTCAGTAGCCTCAGTCAACAAAGGCAGCAGGTCAGAGCATTTCTCACCACATCTTCCTCAGTGAAATCAAAACACCCATTTTTGATGGCTGCAGAAATCAGTGAAGCTCTGCAGGTCTCCCTCCTCTACATTAAAGCCATAGCGTGGAGACAAATCCAATACTGCAGATGGCACAATTGGAAACGACAGAGGAAGTCTTTGGTGGTTTTGCCTGACTTGTTAGAATTCATGGGCGATGATAAGCAAACGGTGTCATAACTCAAACTCCAGGAAGTGGAGTTGTGTGTCAACACCAATAAAAAATTTGTCTTCCCCAATTCTGCTGCCTTTGTGTTGAACTTTGTGACAAGTTCTAACAGTCTCATGCCTTTTCCAATTTCTCTGTGTACTTTTGCTGGGTGCTTATAAAAATTAATCTGGATCAGAGGGGGTGGTGAAGAGTGCTTTTGTTGAACAAATGTTTTAACGTTGCTTTGGCCAGGATTGGAGCCAAGAAGGCAACCAAGAAGCAGCTTGTTATAAGGAAGGGAGAAAACAGCAGATCCTATTGCTATTCATTAGCAGAGCATCAACTTAGCCAGACGTGTAGACCAAGGGCACAGCTAATTTTCCAAATTTCCTGAAAATTAAATAAGAAAAATGAAGAAAATAGACAATGAAAGAACTGTGATTTATACCATTTTGACTTCACATTTGTCGTGTTTTACCAAGAACAGCATGCCACTGATGAAACAAGACACCACCAGCTCCATTTGCTAGAAATAGGAGGCCTCCAAATTGTCCCCTCGTAATTTCTGACCTTTTCCCAAGGCTCTGCCTCATGCTTTCTCAGGCACAAGTCGATTGGAGTTTTCTCAGCCCTCATCATGTCTCACCACCATTATAGGAGTACGAGACTCATAAATTCCTGATTCTTTGGACACTGACATTCTCTGCTGAGGACTACTAGGGGCACTGTTTTCCTCTGCTCCTTCACCTTCCATTCTTTCCCTAATTAACTCTCTTAACACACCTCAGGCCAGTTTGTCACACTAGTTTTGCTACAGACCTGCACTGTCCAATCTAATGGCCATGAACAACATGTGACTATTTAAATTACACAAAATAAAAATTTAATAAAATTAAAAAATTTGGTTCCTCACAGATACCAGCCCTATTTCAAGTACTCAGTAGCCACAAGTGGCTAGTAGCCACCATATTGGACTGAAAACATATGGAACATTTTTATCATTGTGGAAAGTTCTACTGGACAATGCTGCTTCAGACCCTTCTCATGGTTTTCTGCTAACTTGTTCTGCTCCCTTACTCTGACCACATTTATGTGGTTGAGGGGCTGCTGCCAGCTACTTAGTCTTCCTGGAACCACACTGGACACTCATGCCTTGGGGTCTGGAGGCCAAACTGATACTTGACCCCCAAGATAGTAGGAAATACTCTCCTTCACTTAGTTTAAGACTTATTTTTTTCCACATTTCTTTCTTGGGATTGTAAAGACTGGAAATATCTATTCTTTTCAGAGGAATCCTTCCCTCTCAGTCCGTTTCCATGCTCCCCTTCCCCAAGTGGTGTTTAGTCTGAATTTATAGTTCTAATGGCCAGTCATGAAATTATCTGACACCGGAGCATTAACCAAAGTATTTAAGTCACAGTTATTTACTTGAACAAATTCCCCTTTTAGGGCCTACCAGATGCTGGTGCCTCAGTTCGGAATATGCCTCCCTCACCCCCCCAACAATTCCCAGCTAACCCTACTCCTACTCCACGCTGAAATACCACTGCCTCAGGAAAGTCTTCTCCCACCACCCAGGCTGGATCAGCACCTCACCATAGCCCTGACCTCTCGTCTCATGGCTTCTCACGTGTTCCTTCTGTTGATCTTATCACATGTGCTCTGATTAAAAACATTATTTACATTAAGAATTATTTGTTTAAAGCCAAGCAGGTATGAGAGAGAAGTCAGTGTGAGAGGATCTCATGGGTGCAAATGAGATGAGACACCTGGAGGAGGGAGCCAGGTGTCTAAGATCAGACCTTAGGGAAATCTGTCAAGGGGCTGGAGAAACAACTGGAGTTGGTACTAATAAAAAAGCAGGGTTATTTCCTGGAACTAGAGGGAGGAGAAGCAGACAGAACAAAAGGGTGTACCCAGCCATATAAAATTTTATTTATTTTTATGATTCCTACTTAATAATCCCTTTATTACTAAAAAAATTTAGAAGTAGTACATCACTCTCATTGTAAAAAATCCAAGTTAAATATGAAATTGCCTTCTTCCCATGACTGCCTTAGCCACTGCACTTCCTTGGATAACTTCTCTTAATGTTGTGTCTTTCCAGTGTATTTTTAATGTATTTTATCCATATATGTACACATATATATATCACATTAGCTTTATTTTACATATAACATATTTACAGGTATTAGTATATTTTATGCATTCAAAGAACGGTATCTGCTAATGATATGAAAAAGTACTCAAACTCAGTTGGAATTTGATGTAAAACTCTGATCAAGAAAGAAGTTGTCTTTTTTATTCATCAGTCTGGCAGAAATTTAAAAGATCAATAATATTCATTGCTAGCAGAGAATCAGGGAAATGGGCACTCTTACTAATATTATAAATTGGCAAAGCTTTTATGGAAGGCATTTGCCAGTATATATCAAAGGTAAAATGTTAAATTCATCACATGTATATTTTTTGAAGCAGTAATTTCAATCCTACGAGCTACCCTAAATAAATTCTGATATGTGCAGAAATAAATACACGCACAAAGATATTCACTGTAGTATTGTCTATAAACTGGAATATTTGCAAAGTCCAAATTTTCATCAATAGATGAACAGATAAATAAATTATGGTATACTTCTGTAACTCAACTATTAAAAAAAATAAGGAAGACTTACATAAGAATGCCAAGGTTTACTATTTGGTGAATACAAGAAAATCATAAAACAGTGCATAATCATATTCTAAAATTTAAAAAAAGTGTGTATTTGTGTGTGTATAGAGACCTCAATTATGGAAAAATAGGACTGTGCTTATAGTGGGATAAGCTATATGGCTTTGTGGACACCTTATCTATACAATAATTCAATATAAAAATAAATGTTATTAAAATGTCGGTATATCTTAATAACTTAAAAACTCCATGATACTATTTCTAGATGTATGTCTAACAAGGCTGGATTTTTTAAACACTGCTAGATGTTAAAGCAGCACCTTTGATAGATATTTTGTCCTTCTACAAAGTACTATTTCTCTATCAACCTCCCTCCATTGAGTTGTAGCGTTAAGAGACAGACCAAAGAGAGCAATTTTTACTACCTTCATTTTACAGGTGAGAAAACAAAAATCCAAAAGTAACATCTAGGCTGCTATCTGAGGGTAAGGCATCACTCAGACAGGTGAATGGAAGTTGGGAGAGTAGTTTTCTAAAAAAGAGAAACAAAGTGCAAAGTTTGGCTGGGAAAAAGCAGTATGGTGCATTCAGGCCTCCATTTGCAGGAGTCAGAGAACTCACCTGCAAAGGGAAAAAAGAATAAAAAATGAGGCTGGATCACCAAGCCAGAAAAATAAGGTTTATCATATCAGGAGAGGCTTAGGGAGCCACGTTAAAAAGACACATTTATTTTGGGGGTAACACTGATATGTTTTAATAATGAAAGTGACACGGTAAGGTTGGTATTTTGGAAATGATCACTAAGGCTACAATTTTTGAGAATGGTTTAAGGGTGGAGGTGGGTGGTGGGAACAGGGAGAGAGGAGGCAGGGAGGGCCCTTAGAAGGCTGGCACAATGGTCTGCCTGGGCAGAAAACACTGAGAAATTGAAAGGATATTTAAGAGCTGTAACACACAGAATGTGCTGACTGATTGGGTATGTTGAGTAAGGTAGTAATATATTGAATTAGGGAACAGGGGAGGAGGAATTGGCATTTCCCCCAAACTTTTTATTTTGAAAAATGTCAAACCTACAGAAGAGTTGAAAGTGGAAAGATGAGTACAGTGAAGACTCATACCCTCCATCTAGATTCAAAAATTGTTAACATTTTGCTATACTTAATCTCTTTTGCACTCTCTCCACACACACACACACACACACACACACACACACACACAGTTTTATCTCAGTCATTTAAAATAAGTATCAGGTATCACGATAGTTTACCCCTAATTAGCTCAATCTTTATCTCCTAAGAATAAGGATGTTTTTCTAGATACCATAATGCCATTGTCACACTCAGGAAATTAACTTCATTACCTGATAAAAAGGTACGTATTAAAATATCTCCATTTGTTCCAGTAATGGCTTTTATAGTTTTTTTTTTTTTGGGGTTTTGTTTTTTGTTTTTGTTTTTTTAAAATCACAGACCAAATTCAGAATCACATACTTTAATTGACATGTCACTTTAGTTTCCTTTAATCTTGAGGAGTTCCTATACTTTTTCTGATCTTTCATGACATAGACATTTTTGAAGTTTATGCTAGTTGTTTAGAACATCCCCAAATCTGGATTTTCTTATTGATTCTTCACTGCTAGATTTAGGTTCAACATTTTTGGCAAGGGTACTGCATAGGAGATGCATGTCTTGCCTAGCATCTGGAATCACATTATGTCAATTGGTTCCATTTTTGGGGATGCTATAACTTGGATCCCTTGATTGGACTGGATTCGCTAGAGCTATCTATTGTTAAGGTACATGTGGAGTGATACTTTGATAGTGTGCTATGAGTGTTCTTTAACAAACTTTCACCCACTGATTTGAGCATCGACTGATGATCTTTGCTGGAAACAGTGACTACTTCGGTGGTAGGAAAATGGTGATTTTTAGATCCTTTTGATTCCTATACATTTTTAATATGGCATTGCTGTGTAAGAAAGAGTCTTATTTTTCTCACCCTTTTCTCTCTCTCTCTGTATCTTGAGTTTTGCTACAGATTCATGGATTCATGTACACTATTCAGAGTGTTACTATCTGTTACCATCATTATTTTTTCTGATACTCAAATTTCAGAATATCAGAGTATGTGAGCTCCTTCAAGCCAGCTCCTGTGTCCCTTCAACGTATTTCCATCAATCTTTTATCACTTCCTTGCTTTCTGGCATGGATGATATTCCTGCCCCAGACCCGGAATCAAACATTTCTCCAGGGAAGCAGCTGCTCTCTTTCTTTCTTGATCAGTGTCTTGCACATACCTCAGGTTTCATTTTCCAACTAAATGGGAATCTCAAGTTGTTTTCTCAAAGATATTCTTGCACCAAACATTAACTTGATACATTTTTACCTTATCAGATAAGAGCTGTAAAGAACCCATTGAAAGGTTTAGCCACAAGGTTTTTACTCTTCTTGGTAAGAACAGCTTCAGTGGAGGGGAAAGGAAAGAATGTGGATTGCAATAGGTTGAGCAAGTTAGAGGTGAGGAAACGGAGACCATGTGTAAACATGACTTCTCCACGTTGGTTGTTTGAAAGGAGAAGAAGGATGCAATGTAGCTAAAAGCAGATGGCAATGTCAAAGGAAGATTTTTTAATGATTTAAGTGACTTGATCATGTTCAAATGCTGATAAAAAGAAGTCAATAGAAAACAAGAGGATGATAAAAAAGATTGAGAAGGTGGGAGAAGGACATTTCTAGAACACAGAAGTTCTGTTGTCACAGGAGAGAAGGCGATGATGACAGGTACAAGTCATATGCAGTATGCAGAACATTGAGGAAGTTGCCATCTGATTGTTTTCCTCCTTCCCCCTCCTTTTTATTCTCTTTTTTCTGCTCCTTTATTCATGTGAATTAGAAGTCAAACTTCTCTGTTAGATAGATATGGACAGGAAAATGATGGAGTAGGAGTTTGAAGAAAGTGGAGAATAGGAGTAAGAGTTCGGCAAAGAAACATAGAAGGATTCCTAGTGATAGATGGACCTCTGAGTTGGAGATCATGTATTTTATTATAGTGGCACCATTCTGCCCATTTGGGTGATTTTTATCTATCAGTGTTAGCAGTGTGGGTATAGGTGTGCAGAAGATGCTTTTGCAGGACTGGTGTTGTGCTAAATACCTGGGATGAAAGGATGGCAGGTCAAAGAAATGAAGATAGAGACCAGAGATGGATTGCAGTGTTGTGTCTTTGGTTTAGGAAGAATGTAAAAACAGGAAAGAGCTGATAATTTTGTGAAAAGGTTTCCCTGAGAAACTGGATTAGAATATTTTTGACTTTTTAGTCATTTTATACTTACTTTATTGATTCAAAGTTTGAATATAAAAATTGAGTATATCATTATAAAGCTTTAGGGTTCTAAGTAGGTAGCTTTTATCAAAACAGTACAAGATCATTTGAATGTACACACTCTAACCTCATATTTTTCTAGTTTGTTGATGACTGTGTTATCCTAGAGAGAACCAGCTTTTGTTGAATTCAGTATATTTGTGGTGCGGTGAAAGTGGTTAGGAATTGGAAATCTTTGGTTCTAGGCTTGCTTCTGCCAGTAGCGAATAACTATGTGACCTCAGAGAGGTCTTTTAAACTCTCTGGGCCTCAGAGAGTTAAACAGTTTCTTCCTTTCAAATGAAGGATTTGGTGTAAATTCTCTAAACTTCCTTCCAGCTCCAACATTTCATTAATTTGTGATCCCTGGATGCATGAAATTCTTTGCCACAATCTTATGGTTTCCAACAAAGGGACAGCAACTGTTTTTAAAGTACACATGTATCCTGTTATAGTAAGATTTTGCTTAGGCAAAAACAGAAGATGGTAATAAATATCATCTTAGATCTATAGCAGAGAATTGAAGACTTCCATAGACTTAGAGAAAAATTTTAAAAAATTACATGTTTCAGGGGTTATGATCATCTTTATTTAAAAGACAAAGATTTGTTGATTTTTACCCCCTGCAGCTGCAATTTACTTCTAATTCAATAGCTAGATAAGAAATCTAACTGTTTAATTTTTGTTCTAAACCTTAAATTCAGTATAGGAATTTCCAGGTTTGTGTCTGTTAGTCACAAAACTCTAACTTCATTTAAATTGATGAGCTTTTGAAATATTAATATCACAGTGTAAATAAAAATTAAAACCAACGAAAATCCATTGAATCAGGAAAAAAGAGCACTATGAACCTTGGCTGGCACATTAGTCTCTCTTGTTCTGTTGTTTAATCTCTCATGAATGTTCATTGGTATGTGAAAATTGCAAAGGATGATATAAACTCATACATCTGTTTTTAAATAACATGTCTAATCTTCTGCTCCAGAAGATGTTCACAGGGTTTGACAGCAAACCCTAATGAATATTCATTACCAATACACTTGGTGAGTCAGGGAAATTGAGGCAAGTACAACAGAATGAAGTATGAGAAAGCAGCATGTTAGTTTTAAATTTAATTATAGAGGTGGGGAAAGGATGCATTTTGATAGTGTATACTTGTTCAGCTGTCATGGAACATTACCCTAAAACCATGCCAAATATTTGACAAATGAAACATTAATTTTGGTAAAGTGGTTGGTAAAACTAGCAGGTTCTGGAGAAAAAAACCAAGATTCTGAGATCCTATCATAAAGTATTCTCTGTTATGGAATGTGTCAGCATGCTTGAAAGCTACTGTAATGGTTAATTTTAAATGTCAACTTGACTAGATTAAGGAATACCTAGAAACCTGGTAAAGCATTTTTTGGGGGTGTGTCTATGAAGGCGTTTCCAGAAGAGATTAGCATGTAAGCCTGAATGGACTAGGTGGGAAAGATTTCAATATAGATGGGCACCATCCAATCCACTGGGGACCCATAAAGAACAAAAACAGAGAAAAAGAAAAATCTCTCACTCTATCCTCTGGAGATGGGATACACTCTTCTCTCCTGTCTGTGAACATCTGAACTTGAAACTCTTCAAGCTTTGAGTTCTGGGACACACCAGCAGCACCCCCAGCTCTCAGGACTTTGGCCTTGGACTGAGAATCACACCATTGGCTTCTCTGGTTCTGAGGCTTCCAGGCTTGGATTGAATCACATTACCGGCATGCAGTTTGCAGACAGCCTATGGTGGGACTTCTCAGCCTTCACAATTGTGTGAGACAATTCCCCTAATAAATCCCCTCTCATGTATTTATATACATATGCTATTGGTTTTGTCTCTCTGGAGGACCTTGACTAATACAACTACATTTAGTTTATTTATTTATTTATTTATTTGTCCTTTTTTTGAGACCGGCTGCACCGCGCTCAGCCAGTGAGCACTGTGAGCGCACCGGTCATCCCTATATAGGATCCGAACCCACGGCGGGAGCGCTGCTGCACTCCCAGTGCTGCACTCTCCCGAGTGTGCCAAGGGCTCGGCCCTACATTTAGTTTTAAAAAAGGAAAAACAGTGGTTAGTGTGATGCTTGTGCCCTTACTTCTGGTAACTTAGAACTATGTGTCATTCATATGACCAGCACACCCAGGTTCTCCAATGAAGTGTAAATATTTAAAGAGCATTGACCTTGTCCATCTTGCTTAAAGTTAGTGCTGAATACTTAGAATAATGTTTGGCAGGGCACAGGCACTTTATAAATATTTGTTAAATGAATGAATGAATAAACTTACACCAAGCTGCCTTGCATAGTGTATACTCATTATATGTTTATTAATGAGTAGATCAGTGGGTGGATGGATGGAAATATTTTTTTCAAGTGGCTTGCAATTCATCATTTGACATTTATTTTCAGGATCTGAAAGCAAATATTCACCAATGGATGGACATGCTAACCCACTACCAGGCTGGAGAAAAAAATCAAGATTCTGAGATCCTATCATAAAGTATTTTTTCATGTAGAGAAAAAGAAGTATTGCAGAATTTCAATAATTTGAAGTAAAAGCAAAAAAACTTACAAAATAAGGAAAAGTTTCTGGTCCATACAATATTTCTGTTATGGAATGTGTCAGCATGCTTGAAAGCTATGGTAATGGTTAATTTTAAATGTCACTAGCTGGCTGTAGCAGAGGAGAAAATACCCAGATTTCTGACCAACTAGGGCTGTGCTTGCCCCATAGTTTTAAATTTTAAACTGGGGCTTTTATTCTTGTCTTGGGCAAGCCCTTATTTACAAAGTAGGAGAAAAGAAGAAAGTTTTTCTTTATTTATTTCATTATTGCTATAGGAAAGAGATAGGAAAAAATATATATAAACAACATTTCTAAGACTTGGCAGATTTTGAAAAACCAAGTTGAAGGTCTGTTTTGGGAAGGTTTTGCTCTTTTTTTTGCCAGAAAGCATGTAAATATTTAGGCTTACTACAACTATTTTTTAGCAATCAATTGATGAGCCTTAAGAAGAGTAATACCCAGCATGGCGAGGGTCTTGGGTATAGGCAACCTCATATTCTGCTAATGGAACTGTAAATTTATTCAACCATTTTGAGGAGAATTTGGCCAGATATATCAAAAACTTAAAAATGTGCAAAGTCTGGGCCGGCCCCATAGCGCACTCGGGAGAGTGCGGCGCTTGGGAGCGCAGCAGCGCTCCCGCCGTGGGTTCGGATCCCATATAGGGATGGCCAGTGCGCTCATTGGCTGAGCGCGGTGCCGGCGACACCACACCAAGGGTTGCGATCCCCTTACCGGTCACGAAAAAGACACACACACACACAAAAATGTGCAAATTCTTTGACTTAGCAATTCTGCTTCTAGGAAATTTCCTTCAGGAATTAACTGGAAGACTGAGCAAAAATGTGTGTGTGGAGATATTTATTGCAGGGTTATTTGTATAAAACAAGAAAACATTGAGAATAGTTGGAATTTTTAATAATGGGATTATAAATGTATGTCTTCTCTATTGAATATTGTGCTGCCATTAAAAATGATGACAAAGGCCAGTAGATAATGTAGGATGCACAGTTTCATGCTGTGATGTAAATGGAAAAACTGACATAGAAAGATAAGAATACCATGACACCATTTGGTAAATACTACACAGTCATTTCTATGTTTGCTTAGAAAAATATCTGAAAGTCTGGTGAATTATGGAGGGTTTTAACTTTTAGCTTATCTGTATTTTCTATAATAAACATGGATTATTTTTTGCAAAAAATAATTTTTAAAGTGTGTTGGTACACTCACATATTGCCAATTCAAAGCATATGATATCATCTTAATGACAAAAAGGCTGTCAAGTTTCTTACAAAGGATGTATTTTTACAGTTTTGCATTTAAGATGAGAGCTCAGTTTTCATATAAGTTACAGTGAAATCCAAATCTTACAAACCTCAGAGGCTGAAGGGAATTTTATAGAGTTCATGCTTTTTCTAAAAAGACAGTCAGCTCACTAGATATGACTGGAGCTGCAGAAAATGCTTTCTAGGCAGAAAGGAATGATTTTTATAATATTCTTTGAAAGAGATTTAGTAAGACAGGAAGATTTTCTAAAGGTCTAAAGCTGTGCCTAGTGAGATAATCAATCAGACATTCTGAGTATATTAACTTTTTCGGTTCTTGCAAAAACAATTGGAGACAATAAACTGGTTATTTTCTTACTCAATAGTTAAACAGTCATAGCAAAATAAACTTACAAATGTTATCTTAGGAAAAGCTGAGTGAGAATATGTTTTCTAATGGCTCATATACTTTTCACCTTTATTAGAAGAGGGGTTCTAAGAGAGGCAGGAGTACTAATTTTTTTTACCTTAAAAAGACCAAACAGAGAATATTGATTAGTAGGAGTGAAAGGATATATCTTTAAAAGCACTATTACTATTAGGTAGTTTTTATTTGAAAGGCTTACATTTGAATTGGAACAAATTGTCTATTGGGAAGAAGATTTTATTAAAGCCATAGTAATTAAACTTTCAATAGAAGGGAATGAAAATTAATTATTTTATTCTCTATGTTTTATAATGAAATCAAAATTTCTAAATTCCTAATATTTTCCTCTCTGTACTAAGTATATGCTTGTGAATTTAGCTTGATGTGGATGTGTATTCAACAACAATAACTAATGTTTGAATCGAGTCATTCAATGTAAAGATGGCCATTTATACGGATTATCTTATTGGAGCCTCATACAAACCCTGACTAGCCTAAGGTCACACAAATATTATGTGGTAAATTCAGGCACAAGACTCACATGGTAACAAAATTAGAACTAATGTAAATATATGTATATGTATGCATGTGTGTGTATATGCACGCATGTGTATATGTGTGATGGCTCAGAGATAAATTATTCTGCCACTCAGTTTTGAACCTAATACCAACTGAGAGTTTGTAGCAACTCAATCATGGTATATACAGGTTCATTTTTAGATTGAAGGGTTATCTTAGCTTCCTTTCTGAGGAGTTAACCTTCTGCCAAGAAGTTCAGGATGGGCTCACCTAAAATCACAGAGCAGCACTACACGGGGATCAAGATAAGGCGGGAGCTAGGATTACTCACATCGACGAAATGTCCATCTTGTGTATGTAAAATAGTCATGGTTTCTGGGAACAGGTAAACTTTACTTTCACAAGACTCTCTTAGGACAATTTTCTATTTATGCCTCTGATGAAGAGAGGCTGAAACAGTGTGTTTAGTCATTTCGTTTTAAGCTCAAAACTAGCATCTGATACTATAATGGTAATGGTCATAGAAGCAGAAGGAGTGTTTTCAGGACCAGATTTCTTTTTTTACACTTAAAATCTGGGTCACTAAAAAATATCCATCTATCTAAACTTTTTAGACTAAAAATAATTTAACAGAGATAAGATTGATGGACTTATGACTGGCTCGAAGGGCTCAATACTAATTATTCCTCAGAAAGTTAAGTTAGTTCATTAAAAGCCTAGACTAACTTCTATTAAAGACCTGATTACTGAGTTCTTACACATATGATATCTCAGTTAATCTTTGTAACAATTTTCTTGTGATTGATACTGTTATACCCACTCTACAGATGGAGAAATTAAGGCTCAGCAGTGAAATAGCTTGCCAGCAGTTCTTACAACTACTGGTGGAACCCACCTTTGTTTGACCTGCTCTACAGCCTGCTGCCACCAGTGCTGACTGTCAATTCCGACACTGACTCTGACAAAGTAGGAAAAATTGATTCTCTCATCATAAATCTCACTGAACTAAACAGCAATATACTTACTCATATGAGGGGTCTTTAAACAGTTCCTGGAAAGATTCATATTATCTTTTAATTCTATTTTTCCTCAAACTTTTTGAAGTACCCTTGTGTTTGAAATAGTCAGTCTTTATGGATTGTGTATTTGTAAATTTGCCTACTTCCTAAAAATTATTTGTAAATTCCCCAAATCTATACTCATAGCAGTTTTATGGTCCTTTGCTGACCTGTGCAGAGTAGTGAAAAATTTTGTCTCCCAATGCGCACATTCCAAGCTGAAGTCTAGCAAGGCAACATACTCTGCCTTCTCGTTTCAGCTCTCACACTGTAAAAAAGTGTCCTTTTTGCTATTTAGTGCCACACTTTCCACATTTTTGTGATTTTCATTGGTGATTCTGCTTTTAAAAATGGTCCCTGAGTGTAGTGGTGAACTGCTCCCTCATGTTGCCAAGCACTAGAAAGCTGGGATGTGCTTCACCGAGAAAATATGCTCTAGCTTCATTTAGGCATGAGTTATAATGTGATGAGTTGGCCATAACTTCAACTGTGATAAGTTAATAATATATGTATTCAATCAGTTGTCTTTCAACAGAATACACATAAAGAAAAACTATGCATTGTTCAGTTGATGAAAATATCGTGACCAGAGGTTTGTTGAAACCAAACCTTGTGTCTCTACTAGGAGAAATGGTTCAGTATCCACTAATTTGATGTTCACAGAGACTTTATAGCACATAATTACCATGGATAGCAAGAATCAACTGCATGTGGTTTCACTGTTCTTTGTTAATGGTGTATTTACAAAAGTGGACTTCATGCCCTTGGATTAAAGTTTCACTATGAAGTAATTTTACTGGCTGTGCTAAACCCTATTCAGGGATTCATCCATTTTCTTCTATAAACCACTTTTTTAGTTTCCTATTGCTGCCATAGCAAGTTAAAGTTACCACAAACTTAGTGGCTTAAAACATAAACATTCATCGATTTATACTTGTGGAGGACAGAAGTCCCAAATGGGTTTTATAGGGCTAAAATCAAGGTATTGTCAGGATTGCCCTCCTTCTGGAGGCCCTAGGGGACAATACTTCCCTGTCTTTCCAGCTTCCAGAGGCCACCTGCATTCCTTGGCTCGTAGCCCACATCACTCTGACCGCTGCTGCTGTTGTCACATGTCCTCTGCCCCTCCTGCCTCCCTCTTCCAGTTATAAGGACATTTGTGATTGAGGATGTCAGCTTCTAGCCCTGTCAGTTATTTGCTCCTGAGCCCACATTTACTTCAGTATTATTATAAAGTAAAAAACCTTTTTCTTTGTATCTTGGAAGAATTGCTGAATAAATCCCCTGTGGGGGGTAGCACAATGCTCTTGTGCCTGTGATGCTTTCACTGTTGTCTTATTTTTCATTCATGTTTCTAGTCCCCAGAGCCAAGAAAAACCATTTGTATGTCCAGAGAAGAGTTCATGCAGAGGATGACAGAGATTGTTAGTTGGAGCACAAAGGAAGAATATGGGGAGCTCTTTGACAAAGCAGATGTGGCCCAAGACGGCCTCATTAATTGGGACAAGCTGACTTCATTTCTACTGTTAGCACTTTATGAGAAAGATGAACGAGTGAAGGCAACTGTGGTTCCCCCGTGGAAAGACCTCGAACTCCTCCCAGTAAAACACAAGGACGCCATTCAAAAAGTGATTTTTGTAAAAAGTTCAAGTCATTATCTGACTATCAGTAAAGAAGGTTTATTAGGAATCTGAGGAGAGAATCTGAAGCTTCAAGAGACACTTCCCATCACTTCAGATGCCACCAAGCTCAAACACCTATGGGTGACAAGTCTGATTTCCCTGGAAAATGTAAACAAGGTAAAAATCTTTATAAATAAATATACTGCTTTATAAATAAAGGGGAAAATGATGGTACAGGGCTCCTGATCAATATAAAGTATAATACTAGCAGTGACAGAGAGCTGCATTAGTCTTTCGGTGCCTCTCGTCTGACCTGGAGGGAATAAAAGTAGAGCCAAGAAGAGCTACTCAATTTCCCAAGCTGTTCTCTTGCATGTTTTAAAATGACACTGCCAATAATGACTCAGATTCTTGGCTCTGTCCCAAATGTGGCTATGCTGCATGATTAGCTGATAAGACCTTTACTCCTCTATGGTTTATGGCATGATCATGGATCTATATGCTGAGCTGAGAGGCTATTACAGTGCATGGCAGAGCTCAATGCAATTAAAGGGAACTGCTTATCTGATTTTGACTAGCACTAGTTAGTTTCTTAATTCTGATAGATAGGGCCCACTCAGTCCAAATATCTTCATATGACTATACCTATGAGCAAGATACTGTAGGAAAAACATTTTGTGGGGAAAGGTTGCAGCTTAAAGAATCTATATTCTTAATATTTTGTATTAAGCCAATGGTGATTTTTACTATGAAAAATTTCAAACTCACACACTTTAGTATTAGGACCCTGATGTACCCAGTATCCATCCTTAACCATTTTCTATTCACAGCCATTCTTGTTTCATTCATACCTCTCCCTTGTTAAGATCCAAAACATGAAAACATCAAATTACTTCATCCGAAAATATTTCAGTATTTCTAAAAGATATCTCTTTTTTTAGCATAACCAAAACACCACTATCATAGTTAATAGCAATAATTCCTTAATGTCATTAAATATTCAGTCACATGCATATTCCTCTGATTGTCTTATAATTTTTTAAAATATATTTTTTGTATTTTATTTGTATTTTTCTTAAAGTGTACATTGTTTTAACATCAACAACCACAAAAATCCCCTGCTCTCTCTCCTCAATTCCTAAATTTGCTCCTTAAAGGCATCCAATTTCAGCACTTTAATTTGTTCTTTACATTATTAATTTCCACTTTCTACATGCTTATATTGCAATTAAAAAAATTTTAATGGTATTCATCGTCTATATTGACTCCTGGTGCACCTCTGGTTGATTGACACGTGTTACTGATTTTTTTTTTTCCTTTTTGTCTTGTTTTCGTGTCCGGCAACTGATCGCAACCCTCAGTATCGCGCCCGTACCGGACTGGGACCGGCAACGGGATCGCAACCCTCGGTGTTGCGCCCGCACCTCGCTCAGCCAGTGAGCGGGAACCAGTCTGTATGTGGGATCCGAACCCTCGGTGGGAGCGCCGCCGCGCTCCCAAGCGGCGCAGTGTAGCAGTGCGCTACCGGGCCGGCCCCGTGTTACTGATTCTTGATGGAGCTTACTCAGAGTGAGATATTACAGAATCAGAATCCAGGAAAGAATATTTAACTTTCAGGTTACTTTAGTAGACCTTAGGACTTACTTATTTATTTGTTTATGTTAAGAATGGATTAAATATTTATTATTTTTTTAATTTTTAACTTTAAAAAATTATTTATTATTATTATTATTATTACATTTTAAGTTTTTGCAGAGCAGTTCAGGAGGATGGAGAGAGGGGAAGAGGGAGGGGTCTAGTTGGGAGAAGGAGGGAGGGGGCGTCATTAAAGCCCATGGCACCCACCTCATTTCAGCAGGGGAGCCCAGGCGGCTTCCAGTGGCAGCTTAGTGGTCATCACTGGGCTGGATGCACACATCAGGGGATGTGGCTGAGGCCTTTGATCTCCTACTGCCCCAGCTTGGGAGCCTGGGGCGCTTCTGGTGGCAGCTCAGTGGATGTCACTGGGCCGGCTGAGGATGTCAGAGGGATGTGGCTGAGGACTTCAGCCTTTCCACCCACACTAGCTTGGGAGCCCAGGGCACTTCTGGTCCTTCTAAGTTTTATAGGTGTTCTTTGGTGGTGTTAGACTGTAACTGGTTGGTATCAGAACTTTGTCTCTGATCTTTGGGCTTTTTGATTTTTCTTTCAGTTCTGTGTTGGATTATTCACTATTTTCACCACTTAAACTCTGCACTGGAACTGATTTGCTGTCCTGTGGTTACTTCTAAAATGGGGGAACTTCCTGTGGGAACCAGCACTTGAGCCCTATGGTTGAGCTAAATTGTTGCTTTGCTGCTGATTCTCTGGGGAAGGCTTTTTCTGCAGCTCAGGGTTTAATTGTTGACCTTGTAATCACTTCCAGGTTTTGTGAGGTTTGATACACCTGGTTGTGTGGAAATTCTAGTCTGGGCCTCATGCTTTTCAGCAAACTGCACCCCCTGAAGCTATATTCCTGACCAGTCTCCACTGAGTGGGCCTGTGCTGATTGGAGGACAGATCAACTGTCCATGATGTTCTCCAATGTTCCCCTGGTGGACCCATCTCCCCCACCCCCTCACTCTAAAAACTTCCCATGGGACAGGCCATGCATGGTCCCTTGCAATGACTCACCAGCCTCTGTGTCGCTCCTTTTTTACATTTGTCTGTGGCTGCTTGCTCCTATCTGGGTCCACAGGAACCCTGTTAGTGGTCTTGCTGGCCTGGGGGCCTCCAAGGTGCTCTTCTTTCCTGCAGCCTCCAAGCAAATTCATACAAAGGGCACAGCAGTGGCTTTTGTGAGCTCTTGCTCTACATGCTCACTGGTGTCAGCCTTGAAGTGGCCATTGCTTGAAATGGTCAGAGTAATCCTTTATTTCTCTCACTGTGGCTTTTCCTGACTTCATGAACTCTGTAGGCCTCTCCTCTTCCCTTGAGCTCTAGTGATCCCAGATTGGCAGTCATTGCTTTTTAATAGTTGTAAATTGGTTGATTGTGGGAAAGGGTGACACTGGGTACTGTCTATTCTGCCATCTTGATTGGAAGAGGGTTACAGAATTTTTAAGTTTATTAAGACTTGTTTTTATCACTTAATGTATAGTCTATCTTGGAGAACGTTTCAAGCCCACTTGAGAAAAATGAGCATTCTGCTGTTTTGGGGTAGAGTGTTCTAAAGACATTTGTTATATCTAGTTGATTTATGGTGTTTGTTAAGTCTTTGATTTTCTTGTTGATTGTCAGCCTCGTTGTTCTATCCATTATTGAAAGTGGGGTACTGACATCTCCAATGGTTATTGTTGAAATGTCTGTTTTTTTTTGATTCTTCCACTTTTTGCTTCATATTTTTGGGGCTCTGTTGTTAGAAAAATGGCAGATGTAAATCCTACCATGTATGTAGTTATATTAAATCTAAATGGATCAAACACTCCAATTAAAAGGCAGAGATTGGCAGAATGGTTCTTTATTTTAGTAATTTATACATGTTTATTGATATTCTCTCTTTGGTGAGACATAATTCTCATAATTTCCTTTAGTTATTTAGACATTGCTTTCTTTAGTTCTTTGGACATATTTATAATAGCTGAATTAGAGCTTTGTCTCATGAATCCAATGTGTGGGATTTCACGGAGACAGTTTCTACTGACTGATTTTTATGTTGTTAAATCATTTACCCTTTAAAAAATAGCCTTTAAGTTTTACCTGACTTATGAGAAGGCTACTTATAGAGTTTTAATTAATTGATTTCTGCAAAAGCCTTTGCTTGCTTCGTAAACCATGGCTTGTAAATGACTGTGTGATGCTATTGCTCTCTGTGTCTTGTCTTTACTGTGTGATTAGTCACCTGGTCTCCCATAGATGGAGAATGTTGGTGGGTGTGTGGAGTGGAAATAGGAAAGAAAAGGATGTTCAAAGGCCTTTAATGGGAAAAGTATTTTCCTGGCTAGAGTCCAAAGTTAGAATAAAATACATTTGTGCCATTATGCTATACTTCTGTAATATTGTTAAGGACTTTCAGGAAATAGTGTCTGATTGGATTTGCATGCCTGCTTTGCATGTTGATTTTACTAAATCTATCAGAAATACTTTTTGACTTTCTATTCTTCTACTTTAGATACCAGTGGCTTTTACAAGTAAAGAAATTCATTTCTGTGATCTACTGTCCAAAGAAGAATTTCCTTGTCAGTACAAACTCCAAGAACTGAAAGGAACACCAATTTGCATGGATTATTGGTATGATCCTCTTGATGCCCATAAATCAATTCTTTCTTTTGGGGATATAACTGGAAAGGTAAGTGAGGAAAGAATAAGATTGAATACTATGGATTTAATCATCAAAATGTAGCCCCAAATAGAAATTAAAATGCAATGACTTTCTGATTGAACTACATTATAGATTAAAAGGTCACACATATTGAGCATGGAAGAGATGGATTAGGTCACAATTCCTTTTTCTGCTTATAAGATGAAATTTTGTTGTGTTTTTCTTTCTTTCTTTCTTTTTTTTTTTGCCTGTGTGTAGTCTCATTTTCCTCATTTAGAAAAAAATATTGCTAACTTTTTTCATAATGGGATGTTAGATCTATTAGATCTCAATAGTAATAAGTGTTTAATATTAAATGTCTGAGTTTATCCTTCATAAGTCTTTCAACTTAATTATTCTGATTTTCATTCATAAGGTTTTGGGTTTCTCAGTATCAGCTTCCTAGGAAGATCTCATTTTCTGTATCATGTAACAAGAGGACAGATGCATTAGAAAGGACAGCACTGAAGCTTGTACATCACATACAATGATTTCCATCTTCCTATCAAATTCCACCTAACCTGTGAAAAATTATTCCTTACTGAATGACACTAAGATATGTTTGTGACCTCTGAAGTATTCTAATTTGGGCAATTTCCTTTCATAATTGTGAAAGCATTTTATTCTTACTGTTTTTTAATGACCAGTGTGTCTTAAAAGTAAGTAATAATCTGCCCTTGGTAATTTCTTTACCAACCTCATAGTTGTTCTGTCTTTTAATATAATTGCCTAAAACCTTTAAATGATATTGAAGAAATTCTTATTAATTCAATATTTCTTATCAATCTTAAAAAACACAGAATCTTCTTATATCAATTACCTTGCCCATGTTTGTTTTTCTTTCAATGTCTCTCTCAAGGTTCAAACAATTGTTTTCACAGCGGCCTTGATTTCCCTGTTTGAATGACCTGCTGCTAGCGCATGTGAAGATGAAGAAACTACCATGACCATTAACTGGGCAGAACTGCTCTCTGGATGTCACAAATGTTGCCGTATATTACAGTATAAACTTCATCATGGAGATTGGGTCAGTCAAGGTACTGAATGTGAACAGTAATGAAAGAAAACAGTAATGAAAGAAAACTGAATTTGAACAGTAATGAAAGAAGTCACTTTTGACTTCTACATTGATATTCTTTGATGAAAATGTTGCACAGAAAACGTCTAAGTCTAGAAACCAATAATTGGTTCTCTGGAGGTTTTGGCCTGGACTCTGCTATCCCTTAGACACTGGAAGAGATTAGTTCTTTCTTTTCTTTCCTTCTAAAATTTATGCCTAATACAATTAATTCGGGTGAACTGTGCACTCAAAAAATTTCAAGAGAAAGGAGAGAATTGTCATAGAATCCATTTAGCTTCAATCCAACTCTGATCCTAACTAATCTCATCTAGTCACATTTTAGGGCTGCTTAATAAAGGAATTTAATAAGCTCCCTCAAAACCACTTTTTTCTTTTCTTTATGTTCTCATGGGAAGTCCATTAGTGTGACTGCTTTCAAAATGGAATCATTTTAATTGTCTTTTCTTCTTATTTCTTTTTTTTTGATATTATGATGGAGTTTCTCTAATCTGAAGTACTCGAGCAGCAGTTTTCTGTATGGATTATGTTATAAATCAGCATCTATAGAAAACAAGAACTTTCTTAAAACCTAGTCACCAATGAGTTAATTAGTTTCATAATATACCTTAATTTTACAAAATTAATATCTGATAGTTCAAGATCTAAATGTGCAATATCTGCACTGATAAATTACATTAAAGAATGCCCATTAAAAGAATGGACATTAACAATATCATTGAATTTAATGGGCTTTATTGAGATTAGTGTTCTTGGTCTATTCCTAATATTGTTTGAAAAAGAGATAGTCAAAATGTACCCAACTGTTGGCTTTTATGGTACTTTTACCCTCTTTGGGTTTCAGGAAATTGAAACTAATTATTTAATGTATGCCCACAATAATGACATCATACGTGAGGAACTATATGATCCTAATTTTTTTTCTTCAATAGAAATCGTACCATGTCTTTGGTACCTCCTACCATCCTTTAATTCCAGCATGATATTAATTGTGGGAAAAACAAAAGGCATTTTTTGGTCATCTGCTAAGTGTGTCAGGCACAACATTATGTGTTAAGTTTTCATAACACTGAAAGAGGAATCACAGTATTAGAAATACACTGAATGGAGCTATTGCAGCTGCTCCCAAAAAAGGATTATATTTTGATACACAAGCCAAAGACTAGACGATAATAATAAAGTAATAGTTCTTGAAACCTATTCCTCATGGGTGCTCTGAAGTTTAGTGTATTATTCAAGTTCCCCAATCTTAAATTAATATGAATAAATACAGAGAGGTAGTCCATGGAATGCTGTTTTTGAAAAGGTTGGGAATATAACAAGTAAGGTTAAAATTGAGATTGTTTTTTTCTGAAGTTGAGAAATATCTAAATATCCTCTTTATGCTCAGGGAGAGAATGAAAAGTTCTCACTGTAGACCCTGCCTCAATTTAATTTAAGCTTCTCAAAAAACAACTCTACTGGCGAACCTGTCAACAGGCATTTGTCTCAGGTTGTGGAGAAGGATTGTTCTCTTGGTCAGTGTGAATTTGCTACTCATCATGTTTCCATCATTTCCTTCTGATCTTTAGTTCCTGCATCTATAGACAAAAGAATGTGGGAACTTAGTTTAGTATTAGCAGTAGAGATTGATGTTTATGACCTAAGAAATCCAACTTCAGAGTCTGGCCTCTAAATCACGGCAAATTAGGAACTGGCTACAGAAAAGTTGTATGAGTACATATATATCTATGTATCTATCTGTCTACATGTTTTTAAAATTAAGGATCTTTGCTATCTTATTTGGTTTATATATTTCTTATCTCTTTGGATCAAAACCCATTGTAATCAAGTGGATAATCTTTGGAAGAATTAAATATTTACTTTAGCCAGTTTATTTCAATTGTGGACCTCATGTGTCAATCAACAATTTTTTATTGACGTTTCTAATGTGCTTGAAAACTGTCTTAGGCATTTGAGGCTGTAGAAAAAAGATTAATTATTGGCTCAACCCTCAAGAAATTTAGTATCTGAAAGAGAATTAAAGACTAACTATTAGAACATTATATGGTGGTACTGAAAATTAATTACTAAACATATAAACAAGACTTTTTTTTTTTCCCCTTTTTGTCTTTTTTACTGACTGGTAACGGGATCACAACCCTCGACAGTACGACCGGTGATGGGATTGCAACCCTTGGTGTTGCACCCGCACCACGCTCAGCCAGTGAGCGGGAACCGGTCTCCACATGGGATCCGAACCCTCGGCAGGAGCGCTGCCGCACTCCCAAGCGGCACACTCTCCAGTGTGCCACCGGGCCGGCCCAAGACTTTTGATTCCTATGGTAGTTCTTAAGCAGAAAAAGCCATGAGGAGAAGGTTCAAGGGTAAGTGGTGGTACTAGAAGGATGTGTGGGTGGAGGGAGAAGGAAAGAACATGGTGAGAATGAGTACCGGTAGGCAAACAGGCAGAGTCATTACAGAGGGAGAGGTGACGTGAATGGATGGCAGACTAAGTATTGAGGAAATAAAAGTGATAGGTCAAATGGGGACATATATTCAAAGATCTTGACAACCAGGCCAAGTTTGTATGTGATACAAAGATAAAGCAGTGAAACATTGAAGGTTTTTGAGAAAACGTGGACAGACCTGATACAGATGGAATTTAGGGAAGATTTATTTGGTATTTCTGTTGAGCATGGGTTGGAAGAGAAAGAAACTGCCATCTGACTGGCTAGTTAGAAGGTAGTTGTTTTTGAAAAAAATTTGTTTTGACCATACTAATTGACACATAATATTTATGGGGAATAGTGCGATGTTTTAATACATGTGATTGATTAGCAGAACTTTTAAAATCCTCTCTTCTTGCTAATTTGAAATATACAATATATTATTGTTAACCATAGTCACCTCACTGTGTACCAGAGTGTTGGAGCTAATTCCTTCTATCTACTGTCTAGTTACAAGGTTTTTGATCATAAGAAAATAGAAATGATAGCGCAAGGATAGAAACAAGAAGCTTCTGAAGCAAGAATCTTCAGTACTTGAGGTCCGAAAATGTGGGCTAATGAGCCATTTTAGAACTTCTTACAGTAATTTCAGTTTCCAGGTGGGGAATTCTCTGCATGCAGGTCACAGATACCCACCTAGGCCCAGTACTCAGAGTCTTCCCGACTCATCTTCTGATCTTTGACCAACTCTGGAGGGTTCTTTATTCTGAAATACTCCCGATCTTGCTACCAAAGAATTGTTTTTACCACCGTTGTTCCTGAAACTTCCCTTACTTTTAGCTGCTTTACCTCATATCAGGCTCCTTATTTTGCCTCTTCGTCCATCTAAATCAGATGAAATCTTCATTACATAATTTTCAAAGTTGTCAATTTTGGCTTTGCTCCTGGATTCTTCTTTAAAATCTTGCTTTCAGATGCTGCTCAATCTGTGAATCAATTGTACCAATTTCTGTACCCACATTAGAATTTGGGTCCTGCCTATTACTCTCTCAACACCAGAAGGACATTTGGATGCCTCAAATGTAAATTACATTTACATATAAACAGACTATTAAAACATCCTTCTTGGGGCCGGAACTATGTCCTTTATTCTCCATAGTGTCCACCGTAACACATAACACAATGTTTTATAAGTTTTTCCCTTTATCACCGATTTTAAGCAATTAGATTATGATGTGCCTTAGTTTTTCTTGGGTGTGTGTGTATGTGTGTGGTTTACCCTGCTTAAAATTCATTGAGATTCTCAATATGTAGAATTATAGCTCTCATTAAACTTGGTAATTTTTCTACTGTTATTTTTTTCAAAGTTTTCTGCCTCCCACCCCTCTTTTTTTCTGGGACTCAAATTATTTGCCTCTCCAGAAGTGTGCCCCACAACTTTAGCTGCTTCACCCTCTTCTACCTTCAATCTTCATCTCTAACTCAGGAGTTTGCTGGGCTCTGTGTGGTTTTCTTCTCTCTGTGCCCATAGTTTTGAAATGTCTTTCGAGAAGGCTGGGGTAGCTGTAGGGTTCATCTCATTTGTTTCTCTTCTCTCAGGGTTCACAGTTCTCCACTGCCTATTGTCAAATGTCTGAAAATATTGTTATCAATATTTGTTCAGTTTCCTAGTTGTTTACAGTGGGTAATTAATCCTTCTTACTTCATCATGTTTGGAAGCAGAAATTCATCACAAAGCTTTTAAAATGGTGAGTACACAATAAATATTTGTTGATCATTTAGCCCCTTTCTTTTGTTGAGATCTTTTAGTCACTTTAACAATCCTTTCCCTACTGCAAGTTTAAAAGCTTTTATGTGTCATTTATGCTACAGTGCGCCGCTTGGGAGTGTGGCGGCGCTCCCGCCGAGGGTTTGGATCCCACATACAGACCGGTTCCCGCTCACTGGCTGAGCAAGTTGCGGGCGCAGCACCGAGGGTTGCGATCCCGTTGCCGGTCCTGGTCCGGTACGGGCGCGACACTGAGGGTTGCGATCCGTTGCCGGACACGAAAAAAGACAAAAAAAAAAAAAAAAAAGAAGATTATGTGTCATTCACCCAGAAAACATTTAAGTAACTGTTATATAACAGGCACAGTACAAAGCACTGTTATAAGTTCAATTGAATTCTGTTGTCTAGATCAGTCCTAAGAAACTTAACTTCTGATATACTGACTAAGGAGATTTTTAACAGCAATTACTTTAGTTTTATTTATTATCATGTTCACTCTGANAAAAAAAAAAAAAAAAGAAGATTATGTGTCATTCACCCAGAAAACATTTAAGTAACTGTTATATAACAGGCACGGTACAAAGCACTGTTATAGTTCAATTGAATTCTGTTGTCTAGATCAGTCCTAAGAAACTTAACTTCTGATATATTGACTAAGGAGATTTTTAACAGCAATTACTTTAGTTTTATTTATTATCATGTTCACTCTGAAGCTCTCAAAACTCAGCATCCAGTCAGTAACACTTACTGAGTGTCCATCTGCACAGAGCATTGTGTACCAGGAAGTCTGTGAAAATTATCGTACGGCACAACGGGTGAATTATTTGCCAGAGGATGCTGGAGTGAGTGAATGTCTTGTTGGGCTTGTTTCAGGGCAGAGGAGAGTTGGCAGCTTATCTATTTGATACTGAAAGACTGAGCTGTGTTATAAACACTGAGAGATGCCAAAATAGTGAACTATCTGAACTCATGTGAGTTACATTACATTGATATTCCTTTTAATTTTTAAAGAATTTTATTTGTCTCTAATTAATAATCCCCATTTATTTTTTCTCTATAGGATTTTATATTTTGATTGCGGAAACCATTTTATAATTAGGCTTTGTAGGTTTTAGATAAATTATTGAGTAACTGTTGTTGAAAAATATTTTAAAAGAGAAGAGATACCAAAATAAATCATGCTTAATATTTGTAGAATTCCATTTTAAATAGGGGGTTAAATTCCTTTTTAAATTTAGGGTTATGATAAAGTGGTTGGGGTATGAAAAATATATTTAAAAATAATGTTTAGGGGCTGGCCCGGTGGCGCACTGGATAGTGCGCTGCTTGGGAAGTGCGGCGGCGCTCCCGCCCGAGGGTTCGGATCCCACATGTGGACCGGTTCCCGCTCACTGGCTGAG
>NW_007729844.1:194725-202189 GCF_000696425.1 Galeopterus variegatus
CTGAGGGTTGCGATCCGTTGCCGGACACGGAAAAAGTCAAAAGACAAAAAAAAAAAAAAATAATAATAATGTTTAGTTCAGTACTGTATAAATGGATATTGAGGAAAATGCAATAAATTTAGGGTTATGATAAAGTGGTTGGGGTATGAAAAATATATTTAAAAATAATGTTTAGTTCAGTACTGTATAAATGGATATTGAGGAAAATGCAGTAGGAGAGATTACTAAAAAAGAATAAACTTAAAAAGTATAGAAAGATGAGGTATCTATAAGATTTTTCTCTTCTTTCAAGTTTTAGCTTGGAAATGCAAGTACCTTTGGAAGGGGGAGCTACTTCAGTCCTAACCGATGGATGAGTGTCTTTTCTTATATTTAGCAATAGTGACCGAAGCTTAATTTTAACTTTTTGTTGCTGTTGTTTGAAGCTCAGTTCTTTCAATATAATTAGAAGGCAGGAAGATTGGAATGCAGAGGAAGGGAGAACTAGGAAAGGCAGGATTGAGTGAAACATAGTACAGTGGGATTTGTGGAGGTTGTGTGTGATGCTCCTTGGTCTGCAGGACTTACTCTATCAGAAGCAAGCCACCAGCGGCTGCTGCAAGCTGATACTCTTTTAACCCCAACAACACAAATTGATCTTCTCAGAACTCCTCAAGAAATATTTTTGGTAATTTTGTTTTCAGTGTGAGAGGGGATTATACAATTGAGGAAAGAAATATGTGAGTAAGAACGGTGATTAGTGTTTGCTGAAACGAGGGATAAAATATCTGTAAAACTGAAATGTCAAAGGAGAAACTCAGTTTCAGACATATGAGTATATCAGTGTACTGCTTTAAGATAAGGTTCAGACTTATTTAAAACTTTGAGAGAGAAATGTTTTCATCTTGTCTGAGTGGTTCTGTGTCATATTTTAATAGAAAGATAATTACATTCTGAAATGCTTGTAAAGTAAGTATAAAGATTTGGGGTAATAGTGGTGAGACATAAAAGTCTTGAATCTCAGAGAATTTTCTTTCTCATGTAGAAAATATCATTGGAAACCAGAGACTGGGAATGCAGCTATGGAAAGAATGAACATGAAATTGACAACATAAAAAGCCATTGATTTTTTTATTACATTGAATGGTGTTTCCTTCACTTCTTTTGACCAGGTATAGGAGGAGACACAAAACAGTTTGAACCGATAACAAAATCACTAATTGCTACACTAATTAATGGAGCGGATGCCAGAGAATTTAGAATCCACACACCAGGTTGTGCTTCCTCAGGGAGCCTTCCTAATTGATAGGAACTAAGTTTGGAAGAGAAGCCAGACTGTGTCTTGCTCTGTGTTTCTCCACTTCCCTGCATGTGTATTAGTCCTCCAGACAAAGTGTTCCTGCACCACTGAGTAAGGTAGACCTCGCTGCCTTTCCTGGCAGTTTCCACACTGTGTTTAAAGCAGTTAACGTTAGCTGGGAGCTGGTGGCCTTGCTTTGAAGAAAGGGGTCTCTTCCTGCAGCTTGTTCTACAGCATGATGAAAGGGTGGGATCCACCTGTGTCACGAACATGGGTCTACTTGGTTTTTTGGTGTTTACATTAATTGCATTGTTATTTTAAAATATGCGGACCAGTGTTGAATTTTTATTTTTAAAAAATGCATTTTGATTTTTAAAGATGGACTAGTTATTCTTTCTTATGATGTTTTCTCTTTGAAATGATGGTTGCGGACCAGTGTTGAATTTTTATTTTTAAAAAATGCATTTTGATTTTTAAAGATGGACTAGATAGTTATTCTTTCTTATGATGTTTTCTCTTTGAAATGATGGCTGCTCAGAATACAGAGAGCCCTATGGTGGTCTCAAAGAATGGGACTTTGACTTCAAAATAAGAAATCAAACTGAAAATAAACTCCCTCAAACAAGAGAACATCAAAGAAACTTCAAAGTAGGCTGTTTTCTTAAGGCACATGACTTATAAAGTGAAAAGCCTGAAAAACAATAATAAGAATTCCTAGTTAGAAATGGCCCAAATTTCTGCCCTGCTGCAGTCTCTATCTGTTGGCAAATGTTATACAGTAGCCTTATTCTAATTTACTCTAAGTGCACTTAATAGCAGTTTACTTAGTTTTTAGGTATCACTTTTCATGTTCAAATCACTTTTTGCGCATTAACTAACTCCTTTTATACAGGGTCATTTTGACAGCACACACAGGACAAGGATCGATGCCAGATTCCCTTAATGCCTTTTTTTATGACTATGTAGCAAGAGAGTGGAAGAGTTGAAAGTTAGCATCTTAATGAACAAATATAATCAAGTTGTCTTTTTTTCCTTCTCAAAATGTTATATAAAAGTAATTTAAAAAATGTTTTCCTCTACCAATACCCAAACTCACTGAGAATATTAAAAACAAATCATTTATTTTTAGCAGCTCATCTCATTCTAGAGAATACCCAAACTCACTGAGAATATTAAAAACAAATCATTTATTTTTAGCAGCTCATCTCATTCTCTAGCTTGATATTTTAAAAACTTTTCCATCATAACCTATCATTTCCTTACCTCAATTCAAGAAGTGAGGAAAGCATTTTTATTTATCAGATAATTTCATTTTAAGGAAATGGCTTTTCTCCCACCTTTTACTCAGGCATTCTCAGGAGCTCTGGCATTCTACAATTTAATGAGAAACAAGTTATATCTTGGTTTAGAAATAAAGTGTGAATTGTTGAGCATCAAATATGTAACAATGCAGGCCCATAAATGTCATTTGGTAACCTGCACATCCAAATCTTAAAGCAATACTTGAATGCCAGAGCAGAATGCACTCCTGTATATGTCTTTGTAGTCACTGAACTACAGATGATAGTTGGATAGAATGGGGGAACCCAGGACAAAGTAATTTTCTGGGGACAAATATTTTATTTTGATTGTACTGTAATTATATTATGGAATTTCCATGGATTTGAAGATGTAATTATAGTGTTATGTTGCATTCTTTAGGTCTTATAATATTGCCTCTCTGAGTGTCAAGTTGTAATAACCCTTAGCATTTTCTATAAACAAAAGGAATATGAAAATTCCCTAGCTGAAAAGCGAGGTTGCTTCGTGAATGAGAATACTTGCCATCAGATTTTATACTGTTGGTACTTCCAGTAAAGTAGCAGTAGTCGTGCAGCGGGTGGTCAGGGGTTCTTTGTCATCCCTGCAATTAAGTGCTCCCTAATGAAGCTCAAAGGACTGCCCTTTACAGGAAATGATTACTTCCTAGGTCCTTGCCTTTCTTTCTCTCTTTCACTCATTGTTTCTACTCTTTCTCTCTCTTTCTTCTTCCTTCAATCCATCTTTCATTTTCAAGAAGGAAAGACAGTATATGGAAGAAAGGATGGAGAGAGAGCACAGAGGACATAGTAATACTGTTTCTATGGGGATGTGGCAATAGAAAAGTGAAGAGATCAGGAAAGGGAAGACTCTGGTTGAAGTGGGGCTTGGTCCGGGAGTGAAGGTATGGGGGACAGAAATGTAGTTGGTTAAAGAATGAATCCCAGATCTGGACCTGTCATACACACAACAGTGTGCCTTAGTAGAAAAGAAGTATTCAGTAGTACAGAAAAGGAAAGCTCGCAGACAAACAGGACTGGGTTCACTCTCATCTCCACCTTTAATTAGCTTCATGCCCTTGGGCAAGTTGGCTTTTGGACTGTCTCTTTCCTCATTAGTAAACTTGGGATAATTTCCCCACTGAGGATTATTATAGGGTGAGAGCACTTAGCATGATGCCTGGTACATGGAAGGATTTAATAAATTACCTCAATAATTAAAAATAGAGCTACCATATGACTCAGCAATCCTCTATTGGGTATTTATTCAAAGGAAAGGAAATCAGTATACCAAAGAGATACCTGTACTCCCATGTTTACTAAAGCACTATTTACAGTAGCCAAGATATGGAATCAACCTACGTGTTCATCATCAGATGAATGGATGAGGAAAATGTAGCATATATACACAATGGAATACTACATAGCCATAAAAAAGAATAAAGTCATGTCATTTGTGGCACCATGGCAACATGGATGAACCTGGAAGACATTATGTTAAGTAAGCCAAGCACAGAAAGATAAACACTGCATGTACTCACTCACATGTGGGAGCTGAAAAAGTGAGCTCCTAGAAGTAGATAGTATAATTGTGGTTATTAGAGTCTGGGGAGGGTAAGAGGGAACAGCGATAAGGAGAGGTTGGGTAATGGATACAAACATATAGCTAGATAGGAGGAATAAGTTCTGGTATTCTAGAGTAGTGCTAAGTGTTTATAATTAACAATAATTTATTGCATATTTTGAAATGGCAAGAAGAAAGGAGTTTAAATGTTCTCATCACAAAGAAATGATAAATGTTTGTAATGATGAATATGCTAATTAGCCTGATTTGATCATCACACAGTGTACACATGTGTGATTTAAAAATTGAAATCATTTCAAGTATCTTCTCAGACCACAACAGATTAACACTAGAAATCAATAACAGATGAAATGCCAGGTACCATACAAACACATAGAAATTAAACAACAGGCTCCTGAATGATATATGCGTCCAAGAAGAAATTAAACAAGAAATCAAAATATTTCTCAAAACTAATGAAAATAAAGACACAGCAAACCAAAACCTGTAGGATACTGTAAAAGCTGTAATAAAAGGCAAGTTTACTGCAATAAATGCTGAGAATAGAAAGATTTCAAATAAACAACTTAACACCCCACTTCAAAGAACTAGAAAACAAGTACAGTCCATTCCTCAAACTAGAAGACAGAGAGAAGTAATTAAGATCAGAGTAAAACTAAATGAAATAGAAAACCAAAAAATAATACAAAAGATCAGTGAAACAAAAATTTGGTTTTTAGAATAGATAAACAAAACAGACAAATCATTAGGTAGGCTGACTGAAAAAAGAAGAGAGCAGGCCCAAATAACAAAAGTTAGAAATGAAAAAGGAGACATTACAACTGATAATACAGATATACAAAGAATCATTAGAGACTATTATAAACATCCATCTATATGCTAGCAAATTTGAAAACCTGGAGGAAATGGATACATTTCTAGACACATACAAACTACCAAGACTGAGCCAAGAAGAAATAGAAAACTAGAATAGACCAAAAACTTGCAACGACATTGTAGCAGTAATCAGCAGTCTACTAACAAAGAAAAGCCTGAGACTGGATGGCTTTACTCCTGAATTCTACCAAACCTTTAAGGAGGAATTAATGCCAATTCTCTTCAAACTATTCCAAAAAATAGAAAAAGAGGCCATTCTCCTAAATTCATTCTATGAGGCCAGTATCACCCTCATTGAAAACCAGACAAAGATAAAACAAAAACAACATCCTAAATAAAATATTAGCAAGTTAAATACAGTAACACATCAAAAAAATTTATACACCACAATCAAGTGGGATTCATCCCATGGATGCAAGGATTGTTCAACACACGCAAATCAATATATGTGATACATCACATCAACAAAAGGAAGGACAAAAACCATATGATTATTTCAATAGATGCAGAAAAAGTATTTGACAAAATTCAACATCTCTTCATGATAAAGACTGTCAGCAAATTAAGTACAGAAGGAAAGTATCTGAACACAATAAAAGCCATATGTGACAAACCCACTGCCAGTATCATCCTGAATGAATGGGAACAAGGTATAGCTGCCCACTCTCACCACTCCTGTTTAACACAGTATTGGAAGTACTAGCCAGAAAAATCAGGCAAAAGAAAGAAATAAAGGGTATCCAGATTGGGAAAGATGAAATCAAATTATGCTGTTTGCAGATGACATGATCCCGTATATAGGAAAGCCTAAAAACTACAAAAATAAACACCAAAAACAAAGCAAAACAAAACAAAACAAAACAAAAACCAAAAAAACTCTTATTAGAGTTGATAAATGATTTCAGTAAAGTTTCAGGGTACAATATCTACATTCAATAATCAGTAGCATTTTAATATTCCAACAATGAACTAGCAGAAAAAGAAATAAAGAAAGCTAGCCCCTTTACAATAGTCCTCAAAGAAATAAAATACCTGGGAATCAGTTTAACTACAGAGATGAAAGATCTCTGCAACAATGACTACAAATCACTGCTGAAAGAAATTAAGGAAAACACAAAAAGATGGAAAAACATTCCATGCTCTTGGATTGGAATAATTAGCATTGTGGAATGTCCATACTATCCAAACCTATCTACAGATTCAATTCAGTCTCCATCAAAATACCAATGACCTTCTTCACAGAAATAGAAAAAAAACATCCTAACATTCACATGGAACAACAAAAGATCCCAAAGAGCCCGAGCTATCCTGAGCAAAAAATAAAGCTGAAAGCATAACACTATCTGACTTCAAATTATGCTGCAAAGCTGTAGTAACCAAAACAGAATGGTACTGGAATAAAAAAGACACTCAGACAAATGGAGCAGAATAGACAACCCAGAAATCAACCCACAGTCTTACAGCCAACTGATCTTCAGCAATGGCAACAAGGAACATACATTAGGAAAAGGCTGCCTCTTCAATTAATGGTGCTGGGAAAACTGTACATCCATAGGGAGAAGAATGAAACTAAACTCATACCTCTCAACATTTAGCAAAATCCACTCAAAATGGATTAAAGACTTATATATATATAAGACCTGAAACTATAAAACTCCTAAAAGAAAACATAGAGGAAACATTTCAGGAAGTAGGACTGAGTAAAGACTATGAATATGACCCCCAAAGCACAGACAACAAAAGGAAAAATAAGCAAATGGGATTATATCAAACTAAAAGCCTGCACAGCAAAAGAAATAATTAACAGAGCAAAAAGAAACTTAGAGGGTGAGAGAAAATATTTTCAAACTATGTATCTGACAAAAGATTAATAGCCAGAATATACAAGAAGCTCAAACAATTTAACAGTAAAAAAGAAAATAACCTGATTAAAAAATTGGCAAAAGAGCTGAATAGGCCTTTCTCAAAGGAAGATATACAAATGGCCAACAGATACATGAAAAAATGCTTAACATTACTAAGCATCAGAGAAAAGCAAATCAAAACCACATTGAGATATCATCTCACCCCAGTTAAACTGGCTATTATCAAGAAGACAGAGAATAACAAATGCTGGTTAGGATGCAGAGAAAAGAGAACCCTCCTACACTGTTGGTGGGACTGTAAATTGGCACAATTATTATGGAAAACAGTATGGAGGTTCCTCAAACAACTACAAGTAAAACTGTCATATGATCCTACAATCCTACTACTGGGTATATACGGAATGGAAATAATGATGTTGAAGGGATATCTCTACCTCCGTGTTTATTGCAGTTCTATTTACAATATCCAAGAGTTGGAACCAACCTAAATGTCCATCATTGGATGACTGGATAAGGAAAATGTGGTATATATACAAAAAGGAATACTACTTTGCCAAAAGG
>NW_007729844.1:202888-204482 GCF_000696425.1 Galeopterus variegatus
TGGAACCAACCTAAATGTCCATCATTGGATGACTGGATAAGGAAAATGTGGTATATATACAAAAAGGAATACTACTTTGCCAAAAGGAACAAACACTGCCATTCACAGCAATATGGATGAACTTAGAGAAAATCATGTTATGTCAAATAAGCCAGGCACAGATAGAGAAATAATGTTAAGTCCTACTCACTCATAAGTGGGAGCTAAAAAATAAACAATTAAAAAAAAAGAGAGAAAGCTACAACAATCACAGTAATATGCTTAACTTTGAAAAGGAGAGAACAGAAGTGAAATTACTGGAGGTGGCAAAGGGGGAGGGGGAGGATAAGGGAGGCATTGGTAAAGGGCCATGATAAATGATTACATTGTGTAATGTTGAAAACACTAATTATCCAAATTTGGACATCACGTATTGTACACAGGTATTGATATTCAACCCTGTATCCCACAAATATGTACAAAGAACTATGTTACAATAAAAAATAATTATAATATAAAAAAATTAAAATAAAAAAATTAAAAAGTAATTCATAGGTTGAAGGGAAATTACATAATGGAGGGTGAGCAAGAAATATACTGTCCAGGCAAATTCTAGGCAGAGAGGAGAAAGACCATTCCGGCTTTTGGCAGTATTTCCATGCTTCATGACACGCTTCATAGTGAATTATTCAGTGAGCCCAATGCTCTGTGAAGCAGCTCTGCTTTGGTCCCCTTTCTGAAAGTCTCCCTTGCATCCCAGCTCCTCCTTTTGTTCCTTAGAAATTGCGTTATGGCATTAAGAGAACTCCAGCATCGAAAGCCAGCTAAACTCATTTACATTAAAGATGTAGAAGGTAAAAAGAGGAGTCTGAAGTGGGTGTTGACTCACACAAACAGTGTACATCGTCAGTAATACAAATTTTAGGAAAAACTCAAGAAATCAAGTAGCGAATTGTTTCCCAATCCAAAATCACCTTGCAGCTGGGAGTTCACCACCCATATTCCTCAGCTCTCTTAAGGCTGGGCTTTATGAGTCAGGGTGGGGAAGTTCTTAAAATCCCGATATTTTATACAAAATTTTGTATGCGTGCACGTCTTTCTGGTGGAGAGGGTTCATAGCTTTCATCAGATTCCCAAAGGCACATTTGGCCTTCTAAATTTTAAAAACTACAATTTAATTCTCTAGAGTGAGAAATTATCACAATACTCCATAGAATGTGTTCTAGTGTAGTCCTCAGACAGCATCAGCAGCAACACCTGTGAATGGGTGAGAAATGAAATCTCAGGTTTACCAAAGTAAAATCTGTATTTTAACACTGTTCTCCAGGTGATTTGTGTGCATATTAAGATTTGAGAAGCCGTCTTTTGGTAATCAAGGGACCAGGTCCTGTGTTCTGAATCTGTACTTTGGCTCTGCCAAATACTAATGTTCTGATATTGGATTTATAATATTGTATGTTATGTAACATTGAACTACACCAAACTCAGTTAATCTCAGGATTCTAGACTTGAGTTTGGCAGCAGTCAGTTGCTGGCTTTGGCCAAATCATTGAACATGTGTGGGTGGGTCTCTGTTTCTTCACCGTCAGATAAAGAAGTAGAGAAACTCTCTTTC
>NW_007729844.1:205072-218882 GCF_000696425.1 Galeopterus variegatus
CATGTGTGGGTGGGTCTCTGTTTCTTCACCGTCAGATAAAGAAGTAGAGAAACTCTCTTTCAGCTCTGAATTCTGCGGTTTACTTTTTGTTTCCCACACAGGTGTTTTGTCGTACCCTCACATCTGTTGAAATGCTCTCTTTTTGTCAGTGTTCACCAAATATCTGCCAAACCCTGAAACCCACACTGATATTTTTCTTCTTCAAACTTCTATTATATTTTCTGTACCATTTAACTTACCAATTTATTATGTGCTAAAATATTCTCTGTGTGATTTACATGTCTTTAAAGCTTGGGGTCATGTGATTAAGGTCCAGGCTGTGTCTATTTCTTCTCTTATTATCTTTGTCATAGGACAGGGCACATAATAGCTGCCCAATAAATCTTTCAGGATTGGATGCCATGTTTTGAGAGAAGATAACTATAGATGACTCACTGAATATTCTTAGCCTCATGAATTTAGTTATAAATTGGTCATGTTAAGCCACTTTTTTCCCCTAGGGAGGTAGATATGAAATATGTTAAATTAAACTATTCATATTTAAATATCAGCACTTGAACGAATTGAATATCTTTCTATCCTTTTACTTCTCAGAATTTCCTTGCCTTTAGTAATTATTTGGAAATTTATATATACATATGTGTGTGCACATACACACACATATGTATATATAAAACAAATTAAGTTTTTTTTAAAAAATTAAGTTACAAGTACTTTTGGACAAAGATTCTTTTCTTAGTTCATTCGGGCTGCTATTACAAAATATCACAAACTGGGTGGCTTGTAAACAACAGAAATTTATTTTTGCAGTTCTGGAGGCTGGAAAGTCCAAAATTAAGGTGCCACAGATTTTGTGTCAGGTGATGACCTGCTTCCTGACTCATAAGTAGCACCATCTTGCCATGTCCTTACATAGTCAGGGGTGAGGGGCAAAAAAGTTCCTTTAGACCTGGCACTAATCCCATTCATGAGGGCAGAGCCCTCATGACCCAGTCACCTCCTAAAGGTTCCATCTTCTAACACCATCACATTGGGAGATGGGATTTCAACATATGAATTTGGGAAGGGACACAAATATTCAGACCATACCAGTGCCTGTTAAGAACTGTGAAGAGTCTAAGCTTTTATGCTGTTTTCAAGTTAGCCATTAACATGCTAGCTTGCCATTTCCAACACAACCAGCAGTGCAAATATTGTGCTGCTCACTGGGAGACAGAAATTTAAAAAATCTTACAATGACAAAGTACATAAGACTCCTATGTCAAAGAAAAAGGATTTCATTATTCACAAAAGAGCGAGCAGCATAAGTGTCAGCATATTTGTTTCAGTTTCTCTTGCCACCAAGTCCACAGAGGCAAAGCACACAGGCCCAGTTGAATGCCTGTACATGCAATGCATTGCATTGCAGGAAAGGAACCTCATCAAACTTAGGGAACCTGGATCTTTTATAGTGTGCGGGATGCATACCTGCCTTTTGTGCCAGAGGAAGACATTATCTTTATTATTCTGGGCAGTAAGCATGCCTGCCATTTGCTCCAAAGGGAGATACTATCTGTACATTCCAAGGCTGTTTGCTATGCAAACATCTTTGAAAAGATAATTCAGAATAAAGAGCCGTCAGCACTAAGCTTCACAAAAAGTGCAGAAATGCAAGCCATCCATTGAGCATTGTCTCCCAAAAGTGGCACCTTTGAGCCTTTATAATAAGTAGATCAGAAATATTTTTAAGAGCCATTCTATTGAAACAACTTTCCATAAGCTATACAAAGTAACATTCTTCTTTGCAAGAGGCAAGAATTTGATCTTGTGGTCAAATCAGAAATCTTTCAAATTCGGGCACAAATCATTGCCTGACCAAAATGCAAAAGAGAACTTCCACCTAACCATGGAGGGCGTGGTTTGAAGTTGGTCAGAGAGAAGCTATAGCTATTAGCTTTAGGAGCCTGTGAGTCTGAGAGGAATGAAAAGGTCTTCCTGACAAAAGGCAGCAGGACCATTATCCTTGCTTGGGAAATGAGATTTTGCTTCTGGCATTGGGTCATTGGAAATGCAGGAACAGCCGTTTTGACTCAAGCCTCCGGCCATGTTTGTAAATCTTGTCAGGGAGTTGAGTCCTGGCCATTCCACTCTCAAATGTTCTTGACCAGTCAAAATTTAAATAAACCATTGCTTGGGCATGAGTTTGGGGAGCTGCAGATGGTTGGTAAGTGATAGATTCTGGATGTAACCAGCACCATTTTACACACACTCAGAACAAAATGGCCACCAGCCTTTCCCTTATGAGAAACCTCCTGGTTTCTGAGAAATAGAAACTCCTCCACACCAGCATCAAACCCCTTCCTGATTACTTCAGACTTCCTTACAGTCTGTATAAGCTCTCCCACCCCCACACCTGGTGCTGTCCTCCATTTTGAGTGCAGCCCCAGTAGCCCTTCATTTTGAGTGCAGCCTGGCAGATTTTTCCTTTTAATAAAGCTTGATCAGTACCTACAATTTTGGCTCACTTTCTTTCATTTTGGAGTCGAAACCTGGGAAGGGTTCTGGCCTGCGTTCTTGGATGATCCCTACCTGGGCTGACTGGCCCTCGGCCACCCTTCCCTGACCTGCTGAACTGGGTACCTCTGGGACTCTTTCCTTTTGCCATTTCAAACCAATGAATCCAACATTGGCCTCAATTCAGGGTGAGTCAGTGGGTCAGTCCTCTCTTGTCATGGGTTCCCTCGACTCATTCTCTCTCACTACTCCTTGAAGTCCAAGCACCTCTCTCATGCCCCACCCCCCAGATATTGGAGGGTGCTCCTCTAGGCAGTCAGAGGCTTTTCTCTTGAAAAGAAAGTGCACAGCAAAGAGGACGCTCTTTGTTGCCACTCTTCTTCTACTAGGACTGCCTGTTTCCTTTCTCACCCTCTAAATGGGATCCTCACAATCCAAACCTCCATGCTTCATGCCCTTGGGCTGTCTCCTGGCCAGTTTACCCCTTGGCCTCCAGGGAGACATTAAACCTAAATGTCTTGTTTTCTACTGTAATCTACGCTCCATGCCTCCAGGCTGTCTCCTAGACAATCTTTCGGCCTCCAGAGAGACATTAAAACCTGAACACCTCATTTTACAAACTAGACAATGGATCCCAGTGGCCACAAGATGGCACTCGATTTAGATACTCTCAGAGATTTAGACAGCTTTTGTCACTGAAGTGGCAAAACTGGAGAAATTCCTTATGCTCAAGCCTTCTTCTATCTCTGATTGTGTCCTTCTCTCTGTCAAAACTGTCCTATGTCTCAAATTCTCCTAGCTCATGCCTGACCTCCTCTTCCAGACTTGGATCAATCTTTTGATCTGTCAGACCACCTCCTTATGCTCCAGATCCTTCACCAGCCCCTTTACCTTTTCCCTCTCTTCCCCACACCTGGTCTTGAGATGCTCGTCCTCAGCCACCCAACCCTTCCCCTTCCCCCCTTCATCAGGTAACCACACTGCCTCAGCTCTGGCTCCTTTATATCCCTTCCATGAAGTGGCTGGGACAGAGGGAATTATCTGGGTACATATCCCCTTTTCTCTTTCTAATCTCTCCCAAATTGAAAAACAACTGGAATCTTTCCAGTCTGACCCAGACACATATCTTAAGGAATTCAGATATCTCACCTAGTCTTATGATCTCACCTGGCATGATATTTTTATGATTCTCACTACTACTTTGTCCCCCAAGGACAGGGAGCAGGTCTGGATAATGGCCCAACAACAGGCAGATGAGGTACATGCTCAAATAACAGATGGCCAGTGGGAGCCATTGCCCTACCTTGCATGAACCCAAATTGGGACTACCAGGCTGGCCACAGGGATTGGGATCTCTGGGATAACATGATCACACACTTGATTTATGGCCTCCAAAAGGCTATTCACAAGTCAATCAATTATGACAAACTCAGAGAAATCACACAAAGATCCACTAAAAATCCCATCAAATTCCCAACCCACCTATCTGAGGCTTTTACATAAATATACTTGTATAGATTCAAACTCCCCTGCAGGCATGGCCCTCTTACACTCTCATTTCATTACCCAATCAGCCCCTGATATTAAAAAAACAAAAAAACAAAAAAAACAAAACTAAGAAAACTTGAGGATGGTCCAATTATGACCCAATGAAACCTCAATGCAGCTTTCAAGGTTTTTAACAATAAGGAGGAGGAGGAGAAAAAGGATTATTACAAAAGATATCAGGTCAAATACCAACTCCTGGCTAATGCTATCTGTGGTTCACATACCCCAAAGCTGGTTGCCTCTAGGGGCAAGCCACCCAGGAACCGCTTCAAATGTGGTCAGTTGGGCCACTTGGTATGGGCTTGTTCTGATCCCAGGCCTCCTTCTGGGCCCTGTCCTCACTGCCAGATCACCGGGGGGGGGGGGTTGACTGTTCCATTTGCCAGAGAGGGTATAGCCCAGTCCCCAACCCACAGCCTTTGGCTTCAGCGCCATCCTTACTGGAACTTCTTGGATTCACCCAAGAGGAGGACTGATGATACCCAGGGACTGAGGCCCCCCCAGAGATCACCATGTGTGAGCCCAGAGTACTCTCCTCCTAGCAGGTAAGCTGATCTCTTTTGTCATTGATACAGGGGTTACTTACTCTACCCTTTCTAAATATGCAGGGCAAACAACCCCATCCTCTATCACAAAAGTATAGGTCACAGGATCAGAATACTGCCCATGGATCACTCAACCCCTTTCCTGCAGCCTACATCACACCCAATTCACATATAAATTTTTAATAATGCCTCAATGCCCAATCCCCTTACTGGGACAGGATATTCTTTTCAAATTCAAAGCTACTCTTACCCCAAACACTTTAACTCCAGCTACAAAACTCCTGTTGCAGTTGACCCCAGACCTGGCCCCTGAGGCTTCCACCTTCCCCTCCCCCTCGGACAAGGTTAATTTCATAGTAAGGGACACTTCTCCCTCCATTGCTATGCACCATTCCCCTATCCTTGTTAAGTTGTGGAACACCTAATAGGATTAAAACCCATCATACACAAACTCCTTTCTTCTCATCTCTTATGGCCTACACACTTGCCTTTTAATACCCCCATCCTTCTTGTTATAAAGCCTTATGGCTCATACCGTTTAGTTCAGAACCTCAGGGCCATTAATGTGGCCATTTTACCCATAACCCCAATCATTTCTTGACCTCAAAGATGCCTTTTTTTCTACCCCCTTACACCCATCTTATTAAAACCCGTCCACTTTCACTTGGAAGTGATCTTGATATGCATTGTTCCCAACAACTCACCTGGACAGTACTACCTCAGGGGTTTCAGGATAGCCCCCAGTTCTTTGGCCAGGCCTTAGCTCAAGACTTACCTGAACTTCCTCCAACCTCTAGCACTTTAATACAATATGTGGATGACCTCCTCCTTTGTAGCCCCTCTTATGAGGATTCACAGGCCCACACTGTTGCTCTCCTTAATTTCCTGGCCTCCAGAGGGTATCGAGTGTCCCCCAGCAAGGCCCAAATTTCTTCTCCTTCAGTCACCTATTTGGGAATCCACCTCACCTCCAACACCAGGGAAATAATGGTGGATCACAAGAGTTTAATTTCTGAACTACCAACTCCTACCACGAAGAGTGAAATTCTCTCTTTCCTGGGGCTTGCAGGATATCTCTGCATGTGGATTCCCAACTTTGGCATGCTAGCAAAACCACTTTATGAGACAGCCAAAGGGGATTCTGTCATTCCCTTAGATCCCACAAAGCCTATTCATCCTCCATTCCAGCAATTAAAAGCTTCTCTTCTCGCAGCCCCAGCTCTATCCCTCCCAAACCTATCTCATCCTTTTATCCTATACATCATCCAAACCTAAGGATTTTCAGTTTGGGTCTTGGGACCAGAGGCACGAGATATTTTCTTCCCAGTTGCATACCTTTGTAAACAATTGGACACCACAGCTTGAGGAGGGGCCCCCTGTTTACGGGCATTGGCAGCAGCTGCCCTTTAGCACAAGAAAGCTCTAAGGTAACCTTTGGACAACAAACAGTCATTTGTTCCCCCCATCATCTTCAAGACCTTCTCAGCCATAAGGCCATATCAATTCTCTCCCCTTCCTGCCTACAACTTATCCACCTTACCTTCATTGAAAATTCCCAATTTTCCTCTAAACCTTGCCATCCCTTAAATCCAGCCACTGTCATCCCAAAACACTCATGACCCTTAGAACATAATTGCATGGTGGATTTAGACCTCTTCCTCAATCCCTTTCCACACATCTTCCTGCATCCCATTATGCAGCCCCAACATACATGGTTCATAGATGGGAGCACCACCCACACGCCTGCCCCCCAGGCAGGTTATGCTATAGTAAATCTAACACAAACTATTGAGGCTGTCCCCCTCTCTCCTAACACCACTTCCCAACAGGCAGAACTCATTGCCCTCACCCGTGCTCTTACTCTGGCAAGTGACAAATGAGTCAGTGTATACACTGACTCTATGTAGGCTTACCACATCCTACAATCCTGTGTGTCCATATGGAAGGAGAGAGGATACATGACCACTCAAGGAGGGCCCATATAAAATGGACATTTTGTCAAGATACCTCTTCAGGCTGCATGACTCCCAAAAGACGTTGGGGTTATACACCAAACCTCCAACAACCCCATAGCCCTGGGAAACAAACTGGTGGATCTAACCACAAAACAGGCTGCTCAATCTCCAGGTCCCCACTCTTCCTCTCTCACTCAGGTCTTTCTCATGGTCCCTACACCCTTACTTCAATACACACCTCAAGAAATACAACACCTCCAACAGTTGGGAGCACAGAGGAAGGACAACTGGTATACTCTCTCTGGTGGCTATGTCCTTCCTACCTACCACACAAGCTGAGCAAATCCTCTTAGATTTCCATAATTCAGTTCATATAGGCTATGAACCCCTACTATGCTTTTTTCAGCCTTTATATTACTCTTCCTACATGGCCAAGTAACTTAAACAAATCACTCAAAATTGTCCTTTGTGTACTCATTGCTCCAATCAAGGTGGCCTCCAAGTTCAGTCCTTTCCCACCCACCAGGCCAGATGATACACTCCTGGCCAGCATTGGCAAATTGACTTTACTCACATGCCTCCCCACAAAAGGACATACTATCTTCTAGCCTTAGTAGATACATTTTTAGGTTGGGTTGAGTCCTTTCCCTGCACTCCAGAGGATGCTACAGCAGTAACACATGCTCTCACCTCAGAAATCATCCCTCATTTTGGCCTCCCCACCAGCCTCCAGTCTGATAACAGCCTGGCATTCATTTCCAAGATTACACAACTCACAGCACGGGCATTACATATCAAACTGGACTTACGTACACCATATTGGCCTCAGTCATCAGCCAAAGTAGAAAAATCCAATCACCTCATAAAAACACACCACACCAAGCTGTCCATTGAAATTCACCTCTGTGGACCCAACTTCTCCCTTTGGCACTCACTCGCCTGCTAGCTGCCCCCCACAAGCCCCAGGCCTCAGCCCCTTTGAGCTTATGTATGGTAGACCCTTCACTCTCACATGTCTTCCTTCCAGCTCATCGCCTTTAGGCCAGTATCTCCCTACTCTTTTGCTCATTAGGGATCTTCTTACCTCATCCTTTCCCCACCAACCCCTCAGACTTTAAACTGAGCCTGGGACAAAAAGTGTATATTATAACACAAATCCAAAAGCCCCTCTCACCATGTTGGGAAGGGCCTTATACAGTACTTCTTACCACCCACATAGCAGTAAAAGTACTAGAAAAGACCCCTTGGTATCACTTATCCTTGGTAAAACTAGCACCTGAGACTTTACCCAAAGAAACTGTTAACACCAAGCCAGAGGGGTCCCTCTGCTCAATCCACAACCCAACATCTCCTTACACTTTGTTCATTTTAGGACCCACAAGATTGAAAATCTCCATGACCTCCACTCTTCTTCCAATCCCAGAAGAAGAATGATCTTTCCCCTGGCAATTATCCTCTCACTCTTGCAAGGCTGCTTCACGTCCTTCACACAGGAGCTGCTCCAAGACTGGTCCCAACCTGCCACCTCCAGTGTTGAAGACATCCTTGAGTGGGTAACTGAATTAGCCTGGCAGGGCGCCCTCTCTGATTACACCCCCGATGAGATTACCCTCTACTCCCTTTTCCTACTATGCACCCTCTCAACCTCTTAGCCCCTGAACACTTGCCTTTTCTCTTCCTCTTGCTTCTTTTCCTAACAGAGACATATGTCACACCCTGTTCACAATGTATAACCAAGGTCTTGGTGGGTGGAAGGACACTTTCTAACCTCCCAGGTCAGCCACCCAGAATCTTTGGGGGAGCCCTACAGGACACATTCACATCCCTGACATACGTTCCCACAACATGCTATGACCAGACAACTGCCACATCATGTTCTTATGGGGGTAAAAACTACTGGATAGCTCTTTCCAAAGGGGACTCTGCTGGAGTCCAGTGTCTGCCCTGACAAAAACATTTCTACTTCACCCAAACCACTCACCTAGACTATAGCGATGGGGGAGGACTTCAGGACAACACATGTGGGACCCCTGACCATGATGGGACTTATCCTTCTTCTTGGTCCCTGCCTCTTTCGGTGTTTCTCTAGTTTCTTACAGGAATGTATGCAGGCCTTCACCAATCAAAAAGTTGCCGAATTCTTCATGGGAGGGGGATATCAGCCCCTCAGAATCAGTGACTCTTCCCCAGAAGAATACAGCCTCCCCACATGAAACCAATACCCTGCCACCTAATTGTTTTACTCGCCAACATAAATCTTTTATTTTTTTCATATCTTTGCCCATCTCCAGCAGGAAGTAGCTTCAGAAGAATGAGACCTCCACCCCTTTTCCCTTCTCCCTATACTTAAAAGGTGGAAATGATGGATCTTGGATGTGACCGGTGCCATCTTGGACATGACCAGCACCATTTTACATACACTCAGCACAAAAGGGCCACCAGCCTTTCCCTTATGAGAAACCTCATGGTTTCTGAGAAATAGAAACTCCTCCACACCAGCACCAAACCCCTCCCTCATTACATCAGCCTTCCTTACAGTCTACATAAGCTCTCCCACACCCACACCTGGTGCTGCCCTCCATTTTGAGCGTAGCCTGGCAGATTTTCTTCCTTTAAAGCTTGATCAGTACCCAGCATTTTGGCTCACTTTCTTTCAGTAAACTCCTGTTTGCATACCCCAGGCCCAGGGGGAAGAACACAGGAATTTGGCCAATGTACTCATCTTACATTTCCAAAATCCCATATGATTATTTTGATTAAGATTGCTTCCTGCTGTGTGTTTCAATTAAAAAAAAAATCAAGGTATCCCTAGAATGGGAGAAAAGTCTGAATGCAGAATTTGCTATAAAATCTCACTGTAAATTCTTTAATAAAAAGTCTAAGAATGGGTTAGTGAGGTATTTTTTAAGTTTTGGGTTGAATCATCATAATCAGAGCTTAATTTTTTAATTTGCATACTAAAACAGCTCTAGTTTTCTAATATCTTGCTAAAAACCAACTGAAGATTGTTTCTCTCTTTTTAATTCTTTATCAGTTACCTTCAATGCATCTTTAGATGCTATCATTTCCAGTAGAACCAGCAATACAAATACTATGGTGCTAGCATGGACAAAAAAAATAAAAAATCATCTTAAAATGACATTCTTCAACATTGCCCAGGGCATTCATGCTTTTGATTACCACTCTTGGCTCAATTTAGTTGGGATGTAAAATAAATCATAATAACTATAAGGGCCTCATAAATAGTCTGGGGTGCATATTTGTATTCATGGAACCTCCACAACATTGTTTCTTTATTGCCAGAGAGACCAACTTGAACAGTTCACATTTTATTGCCTGAGAATGTCTGATAATAGTGCATTATGATGCACTGTGTATATGAACTACATTGGGGTGAAAATATGAGAATGCTCCCCAATGCTTTAATGAGTCATTTTATTAGAATCGGTGGAGGGTGTAAGTAATATAGAGAAGGAAGAAAGTTCATGCAGCATCCGCCATTCTGCCATTTCCTAACATCACCAGATGCTCCAACCAAAAACACACATCATTTTCATTGCCAACATACACACACACTTGCACACATGTGCTGCATACTACAGAATTGAAAAATGTAGAATGTTTTTCAGTTGCCTTTCAGAATATTATTTCTAATGATATTTAAAAATTTTCTGATTATCATAGCTTTAATTTACTGAAAGAGAGGTCTTTTAATGTAAACAGGTATATTTTAGTTGAGGAAATATAAAGGTATTCAGGCATTAATTATTTAAATAAAATATTTAGACATTATGAAATCCAACAATTGGATATATATGATATTAGTTCAAACATTATAAAAATGAGGTGTAGATGTATCATTGAAAAATTAATAGGGTGATTACAGAGAATATACATGGCCTACAGAATGGATCACATTAACCCTCATTCGATAGCTATCATTCATATGGAGAATAATGATATTAACTAAGGGGCTGGGTCCCTAAAATTCCCAACAATAATAATTGATAATCATGGTAAAAGATAGGTTGAATATGTAGTCAGGAGTATGCCAAACTTTCAAGGAGAACTACAGATATATTAGAGAAGGCTGAAGGAGTTGGTTAATTAGTTTGGCAAGTACTCAAACATCAACCATTTAATTAGTTGATTGATTAATTATTTCAAGCCTTGTACACTGATCACTACTTTGCACCTACCATAGTACTGGAAAAATAAGGGTGAATAAGCTCAGCTCCATAGTCATGCTATATTGAGTTTCCACAGACCTGGATAAGACTATACTTTCTGCTCTTGAAGTGCTCCCTGCATATAACCAATTCATGTTCAAAACTACCTTATTCTATCAATAAAGTAGGTCAAAAGCATATTTGTGCTGCGTATTTGCTTGTACATACTTGATTACTTACATGGAAATGAAAATAATTTGTTACACTTTTTAATTAATTTGAGAACTTTCAATGTTGTTTTAGTTCTTTCTTACTCCTGGGATAACTTTAACACTGTCTACATTCCTATGCTGTGTTGGCTGGAGAAGGGAAACATTGGGACGAGGAAGGATTCTGTCCCCTTCTGGTGGAGCTGCTGGTCAACTCTTAAATGGGACTATATTTTTCCCTTCATCCCATGCCCACCCCTTCTCATGTAAGCCCCTTCCCCTCTACTCCCTCTACTCAACTCTTTCTATTGGCAGAACTCATGTCCTATTAGCCTGGATAGCTGGACAATGACAAGATTTTCCTTCCTTCAAGGCAGGGTATATTAGTGTTCATCTCATTTCAAAAAGAAAATGCTGTGGGCTATTCATGCTATTAAAAACATTTTTTTCTTTAGATTCTGATTAGCAACTGCTGGAATTAACAATAAAGTTTGCCTTTGGAATCCCTATGTTGTCTCTAAACCAGTGGGTGTCCTTTGGGATCACTCAGCCAGTGTAATAGCCATCCAATTCTTTGCTGAGAGAAAACAACTTTTCAGCTTCTCCAAAGATAAAGTAAGTACCATTGTGCATTTAACTTACTTAATTCTGCCTCCCCAGTTTCTACCCAAATCTATGCTGAGTCCTGAATTTCTCTGAGAGATGCATTCATTTAAAAAATGTACTGGCTAACTACTATGTCTTTGGAAGTCTATATTCGGAAAAGGTGTTGATTGATAGTTACTTAACAGTACTCTTGGGCAACTGAACAAAGTATTTCATTAACATTTTGTTCAAACAATGTACTCATAGATTTAATACTTATTATTGGGCTCTCAATATGCCACATCTTAAGAACTTTTGAAGTTCGCACTAATTCAATAGAAAAAGCAGAAATGGGAATGAGGAAATATCGCTTTGGGAAGATAATAGGAACAGCCAATTAGCTATTATTACCTTGTTATTGAAGAGACTCAGTAAATTAGAAATTGAAGTTAATCTGAAGAATACCAAGTACATTAGGAACATTTCAATTAAGTACATCAGTCCATTTCTATTTGATGATATTGATGGAATGTTTTAAATATGGTGGAAAAAATATGGCACTTGAGCCAGAAAGTCTAGGTTGAATACTGACCAACCTATTTATTACTTAGGAAAATTTCTTAATCTCTAAGAATTTTGTCTTTTGCTCCTCTGTAAAACTTCCATTTTACGTAATGCCTGACTTCAAGATCGAGTTGACATATGATAGATCTCAAGATACTTGGTTATGAAGAGAAAGGCAGAATAGGGTATGACTAAGAGTGTAAATAAGGGTAGCTGATTGGAGACAGTCTCTGAGACTCTTTCAGTGAACCTGAATTTTTTTCTATGCTAAAGCTAAAATGGAAATTAATCTTCAACTCCTTACCCACACCCTACCTATAAATCCTACCAAACTTACTTATTTTACTATATTGTCTACTATGTAAATATTTTCCTTTTCCCTTAAACTTCACCAATTCCTGTTGATTCTACCATTCAAATATGTTTATCAATCTCATCTGTATTAGTTGGGTTCTCCAGAGAGACAGAATCAATAGGATACATTATAGTTATATGAGAGCGATTTATTAGGGGAATTAGCTCACGTGACTAAGAAGAAAAGTCCCATGATAGCCCGTCTATAAACTGGATGCCAGTAGCGTGGCTCAGTCCAAGTCCAAAGGCCTCAAAACCAGGGAAGCTGATGGTGTCCTTGGTGTAAATCCTGGAACCCAAAAGCTGAAGAGTCTTGTGCTCTGATGTCCATGGACAGGAGAGAAGAGTGTGTCCCAGCTCCAGCGGATCGAGAGAGAGCTTCACCTCTTTCCTCTGTCTTTTGTTCTCTCTGGGACCCCAGCGGATGGGATGGTTCCCACCCACACTGAGGGTGGGTCTTTCACACCCAGTCCGCTCAGACTCTCATACTAATCTCTGCTGGAAACACCCTCATGGACACACCTGGAAAGATTGCTTTACCAGGTTTCTCACCATTCCTTCATCAAAACCATTTGACACCTAGAATTAACCTTCACATCATCTCTTAATCTCAGCTTTCCCCCAAATACTGCAAAGGTTTTCTGAGCAATCTCCCTGCTTTTGGATTGTTCTGACTCCAATTTTCTCTCTATTCTGCCAATCAAGTAGTTTGCAAGGAAAATTGTTCAATCCCTCATTTCTGCAGTTCATCTCAATATCAACTCTAAAATTCTTTTGTACAAAGCCCTCTCCCCTATCAGCCTTACTTCCTTTCCTGCTTTTCTCTCTCTTTCTCTCTCTCTCTCTCTTTTTTTTTTCATTTACTGCTCCAGCCATGTCAAATTATTGGCTTTTCCTACCATGCAGTTTCATGGGTTTGCCACATGCTCTTCTTCTGCTTTCAATTCTTTCTTTCCATTAATTGGAAGATGCCTATTCATCCTCCAGGTCGCAGACTTTTTGGAGTCTCTCATGCAGACCTAGGTGTTTCTGTGCATTCTGGTTGCACCTGTGTGTATCTCATTGGAGCGTATGTCATGTCATACTGAAATTGTTAGTTTGCTTACTTAAGAAGGGTTAGTATCTTTTCAGCTCATATTCTTGGTATCTATCATGGAGCTTGGCACCTTGTAGTGTTTATTCAATGTTTATTTGTTGGCAGCTTGAAGTGAAGACACATTACTGTGAATCTAAAGTACCAAAGAAACTCAGAGTGAAACCTTTTACGATGTCCTAGTTAGATTTATTTGTGCTATTTTTTGAGATCTTTTAGCACTTCCATTATTGAATTTAACACAATCTGACTTGTATACTAGAACATTGTAGATGTACTTTGTATCTTTCACTAG
>NW_007729845.1:0-20898 GCF_000696425.1 Galeopterus variegatus
AAAAAAATGGCAACTATTAAGATGATTGACTTACCTGTCCACTCCCTTTAAAATCTATACCAACATCACTTGGTATTACTTAGAGTAAGCACCGCTGCGTTGATGGTGTATTCCAGGAGTCAGCAAACTACAGCTCAGCCCAGGGTCCAGTTAAAGCTCACCACTTGCTTTGTAAACACAGTTTTATTGGAACAATTTATGAATTGCGTTTGTGTTAACCTAAATAACAGAGAGAGGCTCTCTAAGAGCTTAATGAATAATTGGGAATAGAACATTGCAATGAGAATATACATGCCACAGTAAACTATGTACTTATTCAGGGATGTAAAGGAAGACAAAGGGTTTTAAAGGAGAAATGATGGAGGATTACACAACTGTTTGGGAAGAATTGTCCTTAGCTACAAGGACCAATAACAAGGGCAACGACAGTCTGAGGTTGGACAGTTACTGGGCAGATGGCCTTGCAGAAGTATATTTTTGTTAAAGTTGTAATGACCTCTGTGCCAAGTTCTGGTTTTGCAGAGGCCTTTGTGATAATTCTTGTTATCAGGCACAAGAACTTGCCCACTTCGTGGCCTTCCCTGGCTCTATTTGTCAGGTTTGTTTTTGTTTTTTTGTTAACACAAGTGACTCCATTTTGATTCTGACAACTTTCACGACTATTTTGCACTATAGGGTCAGAGCTGAATAGTCAAAACCAAGATCACATAGTCTTCAAAACCTAAAGTATTTATAATTTGGCCTTTTACAAAAAAAATTTGTCAACCCTTGATATATCGGATCATTCAGTAGTGCCCTTAAGAAGCATCTGAATTCATTGGTCAAGAATGCTCTACAGAGCTACTTCTCTGAGAAAACACCAAATAGTGGGTGATGCCGGTGAATGGAGGCCCACAGAGCTCACAAAGGCAGGGATGAGGACAAGGAGTGGCTCTCCGTCACTAAGCTGGGCTTCCTGGCCAAGGACATGAAGATTGAATCCCTGGAGGAGGGGTACCTCTTCTCCCTGCCCATCAAGGAGTCTGAGATCATTGACTTTGTCTTAGAGGCATCCCCAAGGATGAAGTTTTGAAGATTATGTCCATGAAAAAGAAAACCCATGCTGACTGTCAGCCTTCTGGGACTACAGTGGCCATGTTAGTCTGGATGTTAAGTGCTCCTAAAAAGTAGCCACTGCCATCCAAGGAGACGTTACCTGGCCAAGCTCTCCATCATCCCTGTGCAGAGAGATTACTGGCAGAACAAGATCGGCAAGTTCCACACCATCCCCTGCAAGGTCACTGGCCACATAGGCTCTGTGCAGGTGTTCCTCATCCCTGTCCCCAGAGGCACTGGCATGGTGTTGGCCCCCCTGTTGCTGATGGCCGGTATCAGCAACTGCTACACCTCGCCCCGGGGCTGCACTGCCACCCTGGGCAACTCCAGCAAGGCCACTTTTGATGCTATCTACAAGACCTACAGCTATCTGACCCCTGACCTCTGGAAAGAAACCATGTTCACCAAGTCTCCCTATCAGGAATTCACTGACCAGCTAGTGAAGACGCACACCAGACTCCAATTGTGGCCACGACCTAGTGTTTTTATACAAGAAAAATAAAGTGAATTAATTAACCCTGTTTTTTTTTTTTTTAAAGAGAGAGAGAATGTTCTAAAGATACCCCACACCAAGACAGCTAAAATAAAACTTTTCATTTTTGGCAAATGTTTGTTGGCCAGAAAGATAATACTGAACATTTCTATTCAACTTTGTTTTTATTATGCAGGGTTACATTTTGCACCCACAGTCATGCACCAAAAAACGATGTTTCTGCCAGTGGCAGACCGCATATACAACGGTGGTCTCATAAGATCAAAATGGAGCTGAAAATTCCTATCGCTTACAGACATCGTAGCTGTGGTAACATCATAGCACAATGTATTGCCATGTGTTTGTGGTGATGCTGGGGTAAACCCACTGCGCTGCTGGTAGTATAAAAGTATAGCACGTACAATTCTGTGCAGTACGTAATACTTGACAATGATAGTAAATGACTATGTTACTGGTTTATGTATTTACTATATTATATGCTCATTAAAAAACATTCACTGTGACACAGTCTGCTGTGTTAGGCTGGCAGCAGCCTTGGACATCTCGTGTTTACTGTGGCTCGCAACTGCATCATATACTCTTGTGCTTGATTTAATGTCGTGTTGTTTGTTCGTCATGGCCCCTAAGCATCCAAAATCCACTGCTAATGTTGTCATTAAGAAGCCATGTTGACTGATTGACCTGGAAATGAAATTAAAAGTGATGAAGGACTATGAAGGTGGCAAATCAGTGATGGTTATTGCTCTCCAGTCAGGCATGTACGATTCCACCACAGCTACGATCCTGAAGAACAAGAACAAAGTGACAGGAGCTGTTGAAGGATCTGCTCCACTGAAGGCAACGAGACTAATGGAAATTCAAAAAGGGCCTGTATCAATCAGATAAGGAGAAATTTCTAATCATCCATATTAAAAACAAGACAGAAGCATATCCCTATCAGTACCATGATGATCACGGCCAAAGCAAAAGTTTGTTTATAATGTTGAAAGAAAAGGCTGGACCCAGCTATGCTGTTGAATTTACTATTAGCTCTGGGTGGTTTAAACGATTCAAGAATCATTATTTATAACATAATGTGAAAGTGAGTGGTGAGTCTGTGAATACTGATGTGAAGGCAGCTAAAGAATTTTTGGAAACTTTAGATAAGCTGATCATGCAGGAAAATTACTTGCCAGGACAAATCTTCAGTATGGATGAAGCCTCCCTGTTCCGGAAACGATGCCTGAAAGGACTTTCATCCATAAGAAGGCCAAGTCAATGCCGGGTTTCAAGGCTTTTAAGGACAGGGTAACAGTCTTGCTTTGGGCGATGTTGCAGGTTACAAAGTGAAACCCTTTGTGATCTGGCACGGTGAGAACCACAGGCCTTTCAAGCACATCAATAAGCACACACTGCCCATGAACTGCAGGAGCAATAAGAAGTCATGGATGACCCAGCTCTTCTTCCAAGGTGCCCTCCTGAATTACTCTACCAGTGAAATGGAGAAGTACCGTTTGAAAAATAACATATCTTTTAAGATTTTGCTTATTATTGATAATATTCCTACACATCCTCCTTTTATTGGTGATCTTCATCCCGATATCAAAGTGATATTTCTCCCTCTAAACACCACTTCTTTGATCCAACCAATTCATCAAGGAGTTATAGCAGCTTTTAAGGCCTGTGACCTGAGGAGGACATTTGTCTAGGCCATTGCTACAGCTGAAAAGACACTGCTGCGATTCTAGAAGGAATACGACATCTATGACTGAATCAAAAACCTTGCTTGAGCTTGGGGTGAAGTCACCAAGGGGTGTAAGAATGGCCTCTGGAAGAAGACATTCAATGACTTCAGAGGGTTTTCCAAGGATGAGGGAGATCACAAAAATCAACGAGGCTGTGGCTGAGATGGCAAATGGCTTTAACCTGGGTGTTAATGAAGATGACATTGAGGAGCTCCTAGAGATAGTTCCTGAGGAATTGACTGATGAATTGTTGGAACTGGAGCAGGAACACATAGCTGAAGAAGAGGCAAGAGAAAAGGAAACTGCAGGAGAAAAAGAAGAACAACCCCCAAGAAAATTCAGTGAAGGGTTTAACAGAAGCATTTATAAACTTAAACAAGCTCCTTAAAAAGTTTGAAAACACAAACTCCAACACCAAAAGGTTTTCATAAATAGGAGTTCGTGGTGCATTCTCTGCATACAAGTAAATCTATGATGGAAAAAAGCAACCAAGCAAACCACCGTGGACATATTTCTGAAAAGAGTGATACTTCCTCAAGAGCCTCAAGCAGGTCCTTCAGGAGATGTTCCAGAAGAAGGCATTGTTGTCCTAGCAAATAACATCTGTGTTACTGCCCCTGAAGACCTTCCAATGGGGCAAGATGTGGAGGTGGAAGACAGTGATATTTACTGATGATCCTGACCCTGTATAGGACTAGGCTAATGTCTTAGATTTAACAAAAGAGTTTAAAAAGTAAAAAAAAAAAATTAAAGTTTAAAAATAAAAAATGGTTATAGAATAAGCATATAAAGAAAGAAAATATTTTTGTATAGCTGTACAATGTGTTTGTGTTTTAAGCTAAGTGTTACTATGAGTCAAAAAGTTTTAAAAAATTGAAAAGTTTATAAAGAAGTTACAGTAAGTGGAAGTTAATTTATTACTGAAGAAAGAAAAAATTATAAATTTAGTGTAGTCTCAGTGTACAGTGTTTATAAAGTCTACAGCAGTGTTCAGTAATGTCCTAGGCCTTCAGTGTCACTCACCACTCACTCACTGACTCACCCAGAGTAGCTTCCAGTCCTGCAAGCTCCATTCATGCTAAGTGCCCTATATATGTAAACAATTTTTTATCTTTTATACTGTATTTTTACTATTCCTTTTCTATGTTTAGATGTGTTTACATACATATACTTAATGTTGTGTTACATTGCCTACAGTAACACACTGTGCATATTTATAGCCTGGGAGCAATAGGCTATACCATGCATCTATGTTTAGATGTGTTTACATACATATACTTAATGTTGTGTTACATTGCCTACAGTAACATACTGTGCATATTTATAGCCTGGGAGCAATAGGCTATACCATGCGGGTGTATAGTAGGCTTGACCATGTAGGTTTGTGTAAGCACACTCCACTCTATGATGTTTGCACAATGATGAAATCTTGTAATGATGTTTTCTCAAAATGTGTCTCCATCATTAAGCGACACATGACTATAATTTATCCCGGTGGACTAAGTCCCACTCAAAGTTGATCATTTTAGGGATTTTTATGGTAGAAGTGGATGATAATTGTCTCTTACTTTCAAAAATCTTTTTGTCAAGGTCACTTATTGCATGTTCCATTCTGCTGAATTCTTAGAGTCTTAAATAGAGTGATTCTCTGAGATCCTTGTATATTCACACAGCTTTTGTACTTTGGTACTTTGCCTTCAGTTCTTTTCTTCTCAGGAATGAATGTATTATGTACAAATACATAAAACAAATTCTTTAACTTTCAAAACAAAGCTACATGAATCTAGAGTTAAAGGAAATTTCTACCAATCCAGACCACCCCTTCTTAATCATTAAATATTCCTTAGTGACATTAATTTGAATGATCTGAAATAATTTCTCATCAAAATCCCAGATAGATAGTTAACACTCCAGAGAGAGTCTCAAAAATATGCCAACCATTAGTTATTCTAGATTCCCTCTACTTAATTACTCTTTGCAGAGAATTACTGAAAATCTCTGTATCTGGATTATCTGTCTCCTCAATAAAATGGACTTTATAAAACTACAAATTAACACATTTCCTTGGCACTTTCATCAAAGTTCGATATAAGAGATGTCCATAAATAAAACATAGAGCATTTTTTGGTAAAAGGTCCAAAGTTCAATTATGTTATTCAGTAAGGAGTAATGTGGGTAAAAGCTTTTCTCTCTTATGAACGTGTGTGATCTTTTATTAGGCAAAGAGAGCTATTTAAACACTTTAATTTTTTGTCTTTATTGCCAAGTAGCTTGGATCTAAGTTGGGATATTATTACTTATGCTCATCTATATGAAGTCCTGCTCTATTTCTGATACACAGAAGGTTACAGCTTCCCAATTCTTTGAAGATAAGATATAAGAGATGTCCATAAATAAAACATAGAGCATTTTTTGGTAAAAGGTCCAAAGTTCAATTATGTTATTCAGTAAGGAGTAATGTGGGTAAAAGCTTTTCTCTCTTATGAACGTGTGTGATCTTTTATTAGGCAAAGAGAGCTATTTAAACACTTTAATTTTTTGTCTTTATTGCCAAGTAGCTTGGATCTAAGTTGGGATATTATTACCTATGCTCATCTATATGAAGTCCTGCTCTATTTCTGATACACAGAAGGTTACAGTTTCCCAATTCTTTGAAGATAGGTGTCGCTATATGACTCACTCTGACCAGAGGAAAAGAAATGAGTAGAAGTAACATGAGTCATTTCTAGGCCAAAACATTTAATCGCTACATGCCAACTCTCCAGCTCTTTTCATCTCCTGTGGTAGTGACCAAGAAAACTATGGATAAGGTCTATGGATAGTGGAAACTGTCAGCCTGGCTCTGAAACTGATCAAATAAAACCAAACGCAACTTACAAACTATATTGGATACCCAGCATGAGCAAAACATAAACTTACATTGTAGCATGCCATTAAGATTTTGAGATTATTTGTTACTTCATCATTACTTAACATATCCTAACTGATACCTGGATATATGCCAAATTGTTTAAAAGTGTTTTAAAAAGTATATTTCTTTATCTATCCTGCATTATTTAATTTTCATCTTTTCCAAAACTTCAATTACTTATATTTTCCTTAGTTTTTTAAAAATTATAGTCCTCCAGCCTCTATTATTTGTCTTTCACTTTTTAAATTTGGTTTTCTTTTTTTTTTTTTAATTTACTGAATCAAGACCTTTGAGAGTAATCTTCTCCCTTTTATTTGCTTGCTTTTAATCTCTTTGGAAACAGGTAGAGTTTAAACAATATGAGAGCACATGTTTGAATATTGAGTCAATTTGGTTAAACTGATTGGCTCAATTTGACAGAATGAAAAGATAAAAACAAAACTGACTATAGGCATTATTTATAAGGTCCATACTAGGGTTTGTTGTTTTTGTAGTTTGCTTTTGTCTTTTATAACTGATTAGCTACAGATGGTGACCCTGTTATTACCATTTTTACTGATGGCCTTCTAGTACACATCTCTCTCTCTCTCTTTCTCTTTTTTTTTTTTTTTTTCTGGTTTCAACACAGTTTTCAGTACAACTCTCTGACTAAATTTTTTACTGATTTATCTTTACTTCTTTTGTATGTCTCTCTGACTATTTCTCTGTTAAGAAGTAATTAAAACATCTGCCGATATTGGTATGGTCATTTCATGCTACTGTTACTTTGAAGAGCCACTGCTACTGCAGGCAGAGGAGAGCAGAACTGGGAACAAACAAAAAAATCACTGTTTCTCTCAAACGTCATTTTACTTTCAGAGAGTAGAACCTACTCCAAGCATGCAGTTGGAAGAGAGCCAGTTCTCTACAACCTAGAAAGAGCCAAGGTCCATTGTATTCTTTGAATGGCCACTTGTGTCAAAAAGCAATGATTCTTGTGACACATTAGTCCAAAATACCAGTCAAGTGCCACCTTTGTCTAATATGAAATTATCCACTTGCATAAGCATACACTGTGTTTCCAAAATATCTGCCAAATGTTAAGACGTAAGGTAGAATCATTATTTTTCTCTTTCCCTATGCTGGCACCTCGACTTTGTTTATTTAACACTGCAAACATTTATGATCACCTACTACTATGTGCCAGGTACTTTTTTAGGCCCTTGAGATAGATCAGTGAATGAAACAAAGACAGCTGCTCTCAGCCTGCGTCACAGCAGGTGGAGTCAGATAATGAGCATAATAAGTAAGTTGATAAGTGCTATGTAAAAAAGATTATTAGAACGGGGCGAGGGGCAGGTTACAATATTAATTAAGATGGGAGTTAGCTTCACTGAGAAGAGGGCATATGAGCCAAAACTTGAAAGAGGTCATTGGATAAGTAGATATTTGGGGGAGAATCTTCTAGGTAGATGGAGTGACCAACGTGAAATCCCTAAGGTGGAGTGTGCTTGGGCACTCAGAGAACAGCAAGGAGGCCAGGAGACCGAAGTGGGGGAGTAAAAAATGTGGAAGGACAAGAGGTCAGAGAAGCCATAATGGTTTGGGCCATAATTCTGAAAGACACAGTCCCTAACACCATAATCCCAAATGTTGAAATACTGAAAGATCAAAATCTCTAAAGTCAAAAATCCTGAAAATCACAATCCCAAAATATAATTCTGGGAAAATAATTTTAAGAATTCTTTAAAAGACATGTATTTAGATTTGTAAAGGGGATTTATTTGAGAAACATAGAAAAACACAACAGAACACTTCATAGGTGACTTTACACAAAGCATGTAAAATAGGCAATAACAACACATATTTTTGCAAGCATAAACAGGTATACTAATGACAGTCACATAGTTATAGCAATTATGAGCAGACAAACTGTATTCATAAAGAAGTAAGTCAAAAGGCAAAAACCTATAAACACATATCACTATAGTCAGTAAATGTGTGCACCCAGCTTTATGACCGCTGTCATGTAAAATAACCTGATAGATAACCTAAGTCTTTTGAAGAGATCAATCAAAAACTGCAACGCATCACCACTGTATACGCAGTCTCCCAAAGTGCCAAGATCTCAAGAAATTTTATCTTTCACAAATGCAGACATACAAAAAGGACATCTCTTCATTTATTGAGGAAATTTCAATGTTTTTATGTACATGCACAATTTGGGGTTTTAATCTTTCAGGATTGCAATTTTTGGGATGTTAGATGTTAGGGATTTTAGACTTTAGAGATTTTGATCTTTCTGGATTTCAACATTCGGGATTATGGTGTTTGGGATTGCATCTTTTAGGATTATGATCAGCATTTGTCAGAAAGACAATGAAGAGGAGGAAGATTGTGTAGGACGTGTAGGGTTTTGCCCTCAGAGACATGGGGAGTGAATGGAGGAGTGACTTGCTTACTAAGGTTTTGAAGGATCATTCTGGCTGTTGTGTTGAGAACAGACCATGGGGGAAGCAAGAAGACCAGTTCAGAAGCTACTACAGAAATCCAGCAAGAAATGACGGTGGCTGAGACCAGAGGATGGCTGTGGGGGTTGGAAGAAGTGTTCATATCCTTGATGTATTTTTAAGGTGAGCCATTAGGTTTTCTGGAGGGACAGCTACTACAGAAATCCAGCAAGAAATGACGGTGGCTGAGACCAGAGGATGGCTGTGGGGGTGGGAAGAAGTGTTCATATCCTTGATGTATTTTTAAGGTGAGCCATTAGGTTTTCTGGAGGGATTATGTATGGGAATGTCAAGGTGTAAAGAATGACTCCAAATTTTTTGGCCTAAACTAAATGTGGTCAAAATAAATAAATAAATAAAAAATAGACCTTGGACAAAAGCAAACCTATAGTAAATAAGGTTCAATTCAGACTTTATTAAAGAGAAAGTTTCACATTCACTAAAAAGTTGGTCTTGTGAAATGCAAGCCAATGATCACTGCATCAGGGTTACACATAGGAATCAGGGCTCTTTAAGTTCAAAGGACAGCTCTCCTAGCACCTGTGGTCCCCTGTGTCCACCTTGTATTTCTAGCTGAGTTTGCCTGAAATTCTTGTTAGTATTTTATTAATCCACTTCTTGTGTAACTCTGAAAATAAACTGCCCTAATGATTCACCTCACACAGAGCACTCATAAACAAACTGTAGTAAATTAAACATCTCCTTGTAAATGTAGTTCACGAGGTAGTTAAAATGTGCCCACATGAAGGTGACACTTATTTGGCACATTTACAGCATTAACAGAGACTAAAATAGCAACCACTCTTTAAGTTCTGTTTGAACGGCTGTACTCTGTTTTTCCAAATGTAACACCTCTTTACTAGAGCGTGGTCCATGCTTGAGAAAGAGGTGCAGAGGATCTGGTGAAAACTGCTTGAGGTTTAGAGACAGACAACACTGTATTTGAAACTTAGCTTTGCTAATTACTAGCTACGTGGCACTGACAGAGTTGGTAACTCTCTGTGAGCCTCACTCGCTTTCCTTATCTATAAACTTGAAACAGTAACTTCCATCTTGCCTGGATGTTGTGAAGATTTTAAATAATGAGTATAAAGCCTGGCATTTGGCAGGTGCTAAGCTAATAGAGGTATAATTATAACATGCAATATACTAGTATTAATGACTATAATATGTTGTTATATAAAGTTATTATATTTTAATATTGACACTAATATATTTGTAAGTTCTATGTATTAAGATAATAATAATGGTAATAATATAACAATGATATAAGGCAGGTTCAAAGCAGAATTATTCCTATCTCTTTTGTCAGAAGAAAAAAGAAAGTTCTATCCGACCATGTCATGTTTAAAGTTTGGGTATCTTACATATCTCTAGTGGCTCTCATGAAAAGGAGACACTCAAATTGAAAATATATCAGCCTTAAACACATCGACAATGATGGAAAAACAAGGCAACTGACAGCTGTCACCTGATGTGGTGGTGATACTGCAAGAGGCAGAAGAGGGAGAGGGGCTGTACTACTCAAGTCCACCTGTAAATGGGATTTGTGTCATCTAACACCCCTTTGGGATTATAGGATTGCCTATCTTTACGAGGGGTAGAGTTTTACAATGAAAGAACTTCACAAATATCTCCAGAAACCTTCTGACACTCAAGGCAACTTGACTCAGAATTTCAAACTACATAGGGTTTTTAAATGTTTTCTTTCTGCCATATTTTCTCTAAAATTGACTGTCAGATTGGGATCTGAGTTCCAATGAAATCCACATCCTAGGTGTCAAACTAGGGCTCTGAAGTGCAAAATTTTATTTGTGATTCCCTGCTGGAAAACAAACAAATGAGTGAAACATATTGGGGGACTTCAAATGAGCCACAAGCAGTCTTGATTATTCATAGAGTTTTCTTGGAAGAGACAAGGAAAAATCAGACCACTCTCTGGCACAGGCTGTAGCTGAGAGAACTAACGAAGGAAACTAGACGTACTGAGCACCTTTCCCTGAACCAAGAATTGTGCACGGCCCTATCACGGACATCACCTCACTGGTCCTCTGAACAAAGTAGATGTTATGACTCCCTTTTTACAGATGAGGAAACAGACTGGGAGAGATGAGATAACAAGTTTAAGTCCACACAACTGATATGTGGTAGAGCTTGGATGGGAACACAGATCTCTCTCACTTTCCCAGAGAGTTCTCTGTCCACACTTCTCAGAGATGAAGGCACTGATCTATCTCTTCTTCCCACCCCATTGCTTCCACAGGAGACCACCCGGATTTTCTTTTTATCATCTGGTTGAAATCAACACTGCTACTCTGGTGGCCATACTCTGAGTTATGGGAGGAATGTAACCCCCACTCAAGGCCTGAGGAAAAAGCCTGTGGAAGCTCCCAGCATGATCAGTGGGTTTGCCCATTAATAGGGGCTATTCATGCATTACTTACATCTTCAGAGTTACATGAAAGCCCTGAATATCTGTTGGGGAAATTAAAAGTAGTTATTTCCAGTAATTACAAATTATATCACTCCATTTTATGCATGGATGGTTAAAAAGCCACCACAGGCTATAAAATCGTTGGCTAATGAAAAGAACATTCTGAGATTTTGATTTATTGTCCCTGCTATCAGAGGCGACCACAGCCACTGTTACAAATGTGTAAACAACATCGAGGAAGGTTTAATGTGCTTTTATCATGAGCTTCCATTGTCTACAGCCCACGAGATGAAGCTTTGTGCTCCTGTGCACAGTGTAATTAAAACCCTTTCACTCAAAAGAGAAGCAGAGACCGTTATCAACTAATTTATGAAAGAAACAGGAAGAATCTTATATTACCAGCAAGAGCAGCAGTAGGGATTCTGATTTAGGTGTGGACATTATTAATTGTCACTGCGACTTTAGAGGCAGGCTTCACAGATACAAAGCCCACACAAGAGGCTGTGTCTAGGTGATAATAACAGATGATGGTGAACAGATCCAGCTTCCAGAGTTGCTTTTAATGACCTGCTCTCCTGCCTGAGAGAGCTCAGAGGCTTCCTGAGAATACTGTACCAGGGATTCAAAGAGTACAGTGTTAAGCCCGACAAAAAAAAAAAAAAACAGGGACTCAGGAACCCACAGCCTGACAGCAATTAAGGCGCTTCCTGAGAATACTGTACCAGGGATTCAAAGAGTACAGTGTTAAGCCCGACAAAAAAAAAACAGGGACTCAGGAACCCACAGCCTGACAGCAATTAAGGCAATCACACGACAGAAAGATGCAAATTTACCACTCTTCCTCCTTAGAGAGCTTTCATCTGTGCAATTGGTCAGAGATTAGATGTAACAGCTCCCAAATATTTTGAAAGTTAAAAACAAACAGCAGAAATCACTAACCCAAGAATCAATGGTCTGTTTGATATGATACCTCCAGGAAAAGATCCTTGAAAATCAACAACACAGCCCCGTGGAGAAATTTTTGTCCAGACACCTCTACATGCTACCTTACTATGGCTGGGACTGATTTTCTGATGTAGTAAACCTGAGCAAAGGTTCAGCTCTACAGAGTGACTTGCTGATGCCACACAAGTACTGAGATTAACCTTCAGTACTGCCTGGCCTGCTCCCCTAAGTACTACAAATTAGGAAATAACAATGTGAGCACGTGGGGCTGCTGAAGGTAGTTTTTTCCAGCTTAAATTCACCTAAGAAAATATCTTTGCTTTTGAAGACTTTTCATTGTTGTTAGGGATGGATCCTGTTTTCAAAGGGGAGTCTTCAATTCTGCCTTCTTATACTCTTGATCATTCCAAAAGTCTATCCTACTGTGTCACTCCAAAAGGCCATCCTGCTTTCTCACTCCACACTGGCAGAACCCTGCAGCAAATTTACCAAAGGCAGTGCCTAATGAAGAGGAACAGCAGATGCGGTATGTGTCCATTTTCCTTGACTCTGGAAGTCTCAATAATAAACTTTTTAAAAAGCATTTAAATACCACAGGATGATGAAAGGCTAAAAATACAAAAATAATTTTTCATTATTTGGTTCCACATGAAAAAATTAAGATTTCTCCAATATAAATGACTCATTATCCCCAGGAGAGGTATTCTTTTATTACTACCAAAAAGTAGATGACTGAAACAGCTGCTGACAGTCTAGATCTGAACAAAGCTATAGATTCTCAGTTCCTCTTCTTCCTGTAAACTTTATTTTCAACATGCTTGTAGGACATAGGTCTGTAGGCTACAACAAATCACCTGCAAAAGAAAAAGGAAAGCAGATCCAATCCTTGACTGGGGTAAACCTATGAGAAACCCAGGGTGTAACCATGAAGAAAGCACGTGGAAGAAATTGATTCAGTCATGCTGTTCTTTGGTGAATGAGGACCTGGATCAGACACTGGGCTCCTTGCTTACAGGCTGAACTTGTCCCTCTAGCCATGGTTGGAAACCAGGCAAGGTAACAGGTACATACAGGGAATGAGATATTTTAGTCAGCATGGATGCTTAGTTTTCAGAATTATTCATTCCATTTTCCATGATCCAGCTAAACAAGTAGTTAATTTACCTACAACCCCTAGCAATCAAGACTACATTTTGGTTCAAAAGAGTTAAGAAATTAAAAAAGAATAAAGGGAAAATTGAAGTTTTGCCACCTTTGAAGATTCAACTTTGATATTTCAGTGGAGTAGTAGTTAGCTTATGAAGAGAAAGTCCAAGCTCATAAAATTAATCACAACTAAAAACTACAATAGTAAGGGTCAAAAACAGCCATTTCAATAGAAGCTGTGTGCTTTCCTGACTTCTTAAAAATATATTATTCTCACAGAGCATTTTCAATAAGGAGTCTAAAACTGGGGCTACTGATGCAGAAATAGCAAGTGTCCAGGTTCATAAACTGTGGTGCACTGGCCCAGAGGTGGTACAAGTCAGGATAGGACAGGCATGGAGAGTGGGAGAAGGTCCAGCCAAGAATGTAAAGCATAGCACTTGGAGAAGATGAAAGAGATGGCAGGTGCCCATTCAGGAGATACTGACGAAGCCTAGTCACCAGACCTGGGGTCCAAGGTAAGAACAAATATGAAATGATATTGAGTCGAATGATGTGCTAAATTAGGGATCTGTAAAGTATTCCTTACTTAGGAAACAATGGGTTGCAGGATGAGGGGTAAGGTTTGTTTTAGTTGGGGAGTCGGGTGGCCACAGCTGTTGGCAGAAGATTCTGCAGGCAGGAGCCAAGCAGTGGCTGTGCCAGGTTGACAGGTTTCCAGTGCAGAACTGGCCCAGAAACATGATTTCTTTACAAAATCCTTGATGTTATGATCATTTGTCTCTTTCTCATGAAGACTGCATAAAGCATGTTAAACTGCATGCTGAAATGTGAAATATTGCTTCCTTTTTGCATAAATAATCAGTGAATTACAAGCTGAAAGAAGTAGCCTTTGTCTAAGAAACTTTTGAATCCTCCAGAAAACCATTTTTTCTGTTACCTAACAGGGTCTTTTGGCTTTTCAGCATCTTTCTAAGCATTATTTATATGTTATATACCACACAACAATACCAGGGGCACTCCTTTTCTGGCTGACTAGCCATAAGTTAGCTGATTCATGGAACAAATGCAAAGGAACATTCAACATCATTTCTAGAATTCATTAGGTTGTTTTGGAGAAGGTTTACTAATGGAATACGACTGTGCAGCTTGGACTGAACAGTCACATTCCATTAGTCCACAGTTCTAAGGCAGTGTCTGGAACCAAACAGTTCCTCAATGAATGTTGCACAAATGAGTCTCAGGCACAAGCAATGGTAACTAATACATCTTTAATGCCATAAGGTTGGAAGTTTCATGTAAGAGCATAGTGATAGATGATTGTGAAATTAGATCTTTCTATAAATCTCTGGATTTTTCATAATTCTTTGGTATGTGGACTGATTTGGTCATGTCCCATCATCAAGCACGACTAGCAATGTATCTCTGGATTTTTCATAATTCTTTGGTATGTGGACTGATTTGGTCATGTCCCATCATCAAGTAACAGCACGACTAGCAATCCCACTCTGTTTCAGCCTGCTTCTTCTTGATATGTGAAATACTTAGGAAGAAAAAGCAAAAGCTCTCCCTGTAGCTAATCTACTTCTTATAGCCCACAGATTAGCACAGGTCACAGAGATACGCATGCTTCTTTGACACTAATTTGCTCAATTTCATTGTTTTTCAAGTGTCTTCTGTCAGATGAGTTACTTGGCCTTCACTCTGCTCCCCTCCTCCGCCTTTCCTGCCTATGTCTGTTTGCTCTTTCGCTCAGTGCCTCCAGCGTTCAGAGCCCAGGGCAGGAGGACAACCGGAGCCCCACCAACCATATGTCTAAACACTTAGAGTTGCAAATCAAGTCAGCAAACTGAATAGAACATGTTCATTCTCCCCCATGGACAAACATGCATTCAAAATACCAAAATTTTAAAAATATGTATAAAGCTATAGTTTTTATATGTTCTATTAATGGGCCAGCGATATTTAGAAGAGTAGTAACATTAAAAAATATATTTTAGTGGGAATGTAAATTAGTACAACCATTATGGAAAACTGTCCTCAAAATGGTCCTCAAAAAACTAAAAATAGAATTACCACATGATTCAGCAGTCCCACTTCTGGGTATTTACTCAAAAGATTTGAAATCAGCATGTGGAAGAGATGTCTGCACTCCTGTGTTCACTGCGACACTATTCTCAATCGCCAAGTTATGGAATCAACCTAAAGGTCCATTCACAGATGAGTGGATAAAGAAAATGTGGTCTATGTGGACAGTGGAAACCTTGAAAAAGAGAGAAATTTTGTCACTTGTGACAACATTAATGGAATTGGAGAACACTATGCTAAGTGAAATAAGCCAGGCACAGAAAGACACCGCATGTTCTCACTTGTATATGGAATCTAAAACAATCAAACTTATAGAAGCAGAGAGTGAAATGGCAGCTACAGAAGCTGGGGTTGGGGGTGAAGTGGGGGGAAAATGGAGAGATAATGGTCAAAGAGTACAAAGCCTCAATCAGACAGGAGGAATAAGATTTTTTTCCATTTGAGATACATTGCACAATGTAATGCATATAGTTCATAATAATGTATTGTACCTGTCAAAATTGTTGAGAGTAAATTTCAAATGTTCTCATGTCAAAGTTGATAACAATTTGAGGTGATGGATATGTTAATTAGCTGGACTGACTTATTTCACACTGTTTTTATCAAGTACAACATCACTTTCTACCCCCTAAATATATACAACTATAACTTGTCAGTTTACAATTTAAAAAATAAAAATTAAAAAAATACATGCAGAGGGTATTTAGAGAGTTATAGTCATTTAGCTGTAGTACAAAAGAATGTAAATATTTGCACATTTTAAAATTTTTCTTTTATTTCAAAATGATATATGTTTCTGTGACCTTGTGTTTTTCTGTTTCAGGGTAAATAAGATATAACCTTTTTCCCCCAAAATTAAAAAAAAATTTTAAACATATAATTGATAAATTATTATTTATTTATAGTATAAATGAGTTATTTGTCTTGCTGTTATGTTATTATAATCAAGTTTTTCACATACTTTGTGTTCTATTAACAGTAATGATCTAAAGCAGGGGCAGTAAATTTTTTCAGTAAAAGACAAATAGTAAATATTCTCAGCATTTTGGACCATAAGGTCTCTGTTGCCTGTACTCAGCCCTGCTTTTGTAAGGCAAAAGCTGCCTTAACCAACATGTAAACAAATGAGTTTGGCTGTGTTCCAATAAAGCTTTATTTACAGACATTAGGAATTTCACAAAAGTCTTATATATCACAAATATTATTGCTTTTATGATTTTTTTCCAAAACTATTTTAAAATGTAGGGGGAAAAGTTCCTAACTTTGCAGTCTGTATAAAAACAACTGACAGGCTACATTTGGTCTGCAGAGCATAATTTGCTGACACCAGATCTAAATGATTGAAAGACAATATTCAATTGATTTCAAAGTGTACAAAGTTTGAATGTATTATAAAAAATGTAAATAAAAACAAATGTAAAGATATAAAAATAAATAATATTTTGTTTTTAGAAAAGTTATTTTTTTCCTAAAATATTCAAAATTGCCTACTAAAAATAAAAAGGCAAAAAATACATTTCAACCAGTAAATATAAAAAATTAAATCAAAATTATTAAATATTTCAGATATTCTCAACTTCCATTTCAGCCCCCATAGTTGTTAGTTAGCTCTTTACTAATGCCAGTGCCAAGCATGGTCCATTTTCAGTTTTAATTTGAAATTAAAGGTCTTTATTTTAAGCCCCTTCTGTTCACTTCCCAATTCTAATTAACAATTTGTACACTTGAGAAATATAGCATGGCTTATTTTAAGACTAATTTTTTTCAGTGTCCAACTTAATTTGTACTCAGCCTGAGAAATTAGAGATAACAGCTTTTAATTACTGGCAAACAGGTTTAAAAAATGCTTAGGCATGCTAAATATTTTATATATTCTTTGACCAATATGAATATCTCAATCCTGATTATCTATTCCAATAAAATTCAAATGTGTATAATTATCTATTGCCATTAAGTAGCATTATAGAGTATTTTGTGAGATGTTGCCAATGGGGGGAAAAACTAACACAGATAAACAATGATAGTGCATACACTCTATTTTTGCATTACTTCACAAAGCACTTCTATATACACTGTTCCTTTTAACTTTTAAAACTCCATAAGGCAGGGAATGCCCTTATATATGACCTCTTTCTCCCTTTAGTACCTCTGGCTTCATCCAATTGTTGAAATACTATATAACTCAGCTTGAACATCCTTTCCCCCATGAAACCTGCCCCAGTCTCTTCTCTAGAAGAGTTAGTTGCTCCAGTCTCTATAAAATCAACACATCTTGTAGTTACTTATCTTATTAAACTTACCCACCTGTTTTGGTAAGGGCTGGCTCACACCTGTAGACTGTGACCTCTTCAAGGGATAGAGCTGCAATCATATTTACCTCTGAATCCTTAGCTATCATGATGTATGTCAAGCTACACGTGCTCAGGAAATATATGATCAGTTTATTTATTCATGCAACAAATATTTGTGGAGTGCCTTTTATGTTTCCAGGTACGATTCTAGGTGCAGGGGATGAAATAGTGAACAAAGCAAATAAAAATCCCTGACATTGTGGAGCTTTCCTACTAGTGAGGGGAGACAGACAATAAACAAGATAAGTCATAGTATTTAGTCAGGTTTTTCCATAGAAACAAAGCTCATAGGATATGTATAGATATATCAGAGGAGATTTATTATGGGAATTGGCTCACCTGATTATAGAGGCTGAGATGTCCCACCATACGCCACCTGCAAGCTGGAGAACAAAAAAAACAAAAACAAACAAAAAAACAAAAAACCCAGTTGCATAATTCATTCCAAAGGCCTGAGAACCAAGGGAGCCAATGATGTAACTCCCAGTATGAAGCTAAAGGCCTGGGAACTGGAGAGGTGGCAAGAGTGGGTCGGGAACTGGTGTAAGTCTGGAGTCTGAAGGCCCAAGAACCAGGAGCTCTGATGTCCAAGGACAGGAGAAGATGGATGTCCCAGCTCAAGAAAACAAAGAGAATTCACCATCTCTCCACCTTTTGGTTCTATCTGGGCCCTCAATGGATTGGACGATGCCCATCCATACTGGTGAGGTTGGATTTTTTTGACTCAGTCTACTAATTCAAATGCTTCCTTCTGGAAACTCTCACAGACACACCCACATCCACCTTTTGGTTCTATCTGGGCCCTCAATGGATTGGACGATGCCCATCCATACTGGTGAGATTGGATTTTTTTGACTCAGTCTACTAATTCAAATGCTTCCTTCTGGAAACTCTCACAGACACACCCACGAATAATGTATTATCTGGGCATCCCTTAGCTTAGTCAAGTAGACAAGAAAAACAAACAGACCCATCACATCCAGTAAAATGTACAGTATGTTTGATGATTATAAGTGCCATGGAGACAAACTGGGATGAGGATAAGGAGTGTTGAGACAGTATTGCCTCAAGGAAGGAGAGAGTGAAGTACACCCATGGGCAACTAGGGGAAAGGAGGATGGAGTGTACGTGATATGTTGGACGCCAGCATGGCTGGGATGGAGAGAGCAAGAATCAATAAAGGAGGGAGGAAGAGGAGATAGAAGGCTCCAGATCTATAGCTTCAAAAACTATTGCAAAGACTGGTCTTTACTATATTTGAAAGCCATTGGAGGGTTTGAACAGAGTAACGACATATTCAATTTAGGTTTTAGCAAGATCACATTTATTAAAAACATGTGCATGTGGAGGAATTGATGCATAAAGAAGAAAGCATTTTGCCTAAGGTCACACACTGAGCACGTGTAAATAATGACACTAGAGCTCAGGCTTCCTGGCCTAAGTCTGATTCTTTTTCCAACATAGCTCGCTCAGAAATAGTTCTCAGGAATGTGAATACAGTTGAAGAGAATGCTTTAGTTTCCATGTAAATTGCTCATTGATTATGTCGAGGGCCAGTTGATTACCCTCAAGAAAAATCAAAAGAAATCAGTCAATCCCGATGTATTAACTAGATAACCCCAAACGCATATGTTGAATATTTAAAATGTGCATGTATTTGTCATTGTCTAGACAAAAGATTTAGATGTGAAGCTGAATTGTTCACTTTTCATTTGTCTGCCCTTGGGTTATTTATGTACCAAATTGGCCTCTTTGATTTTATTTATATTCATGACAAGTATCACTTGAAGGCAGTTATCCGTGAATTTGAAAGCCATATGGCATTCCCTTCCTTCAAAAAAACCCAACATATCTTTGCACATAAGTGATATCAAATAAATTTGTTTTATTTTCCCCCCCAAATTGGGATCTTTAAGCTACAGATGATCAACCTGATGTTATAGTTATATAGACATAACATTGATCACTTATCTCTCAAATGCTATCTCTATTCTTGAAATAAGAAAGAATATCCACTTGTACAGCTGAAAAATAATACTCAACACAATATTGCTAAATAGCTATTCTTGAAATAAAATTCCTGAACAGCACATTTGTATTATTTATCATTTCATTAGCCAAAGGATATCATGGATGATGGTTAAATAAATTACTGAAATATAGAAAAGTGAAGCCACACTAAGGATTTGAGTAGAGGAAGAGCTGCGAATATTTAATAGCTTTTCATGGAAGACAATGGACTAAGAAAACTAAAATTTAATTGTCAATGATATCATAAAAGTTTTGAAACCAGACAAGAGGACCCCAATTTTTTCAGGTAAAAATACAGAATCCCAAAAGATGAAGCCCTCCAATGGGTCAGGTACAAGCCATGACCTAGCCCCAGATACCATTACTCCTCTTCAATTGCTTGTTTAAAAGTACCAACTACCCGATTGAAACATCAGTGGGATTTAATCAGCTGCAGAACAGCAGTTGTACTGACTTGTTTATCTAAAGCTCAGAGTTTACAAAGTGCAGTCATATACCTCATCTCATTTGCTAATGTATTAATTTGGCTGCACTAAATAATTTACCTATTATAATAATTAGTAGGTTGTGTTTAAACATGCCTCTCCAAGCTTAACCACTCACTGACTCTCCAGACCCATCTTTCACAGGCCCCACTGGATTTAAAGTTAAGCATCATCTGGGAAAAGCTGAGCCACATCATGTCCCCACCCACATCTCCTGCCATGCTCGCTAACATAGAGGTTGTCAGACATGTGGTTTGAATGGCCTACCAACACTTCAAAACTCAGTTTCTGTTGTTGTTATTGTTAGGAGCAAAGGCTCCTTCATAAGGTTGTCAATTTTTTATTTCACCAACTAATAAAATTTTTTAAAGTACCAATTTCTAGTATCACCACTTTACTCTGTGGTCACCACTGGTTCAGTAACTTGTTCAAAGTTAGCCAGTTTGGTACTCTATGGTCTTCTAACACCTAGATCAGTGCTGGGGATTGCAGTTTGTTCTAAAAAAAAAAAATAGGGCTGGTAACTAAAAATTTGCGGTAATTAGATATGTGAAGCAAGTGAATAAATGTGGGCACAGTGGGGGAAAGAATGGGGGGAAGCCAGAAGATGGGGCTTGACTGGTTAAGAAATGTTTAGTCAAGGAAGAGAGAGGCAACATCCTTATGGTAGCACAAAAACCAGCTAGGACAGGACCATTAGGTATGC